>NC_056525.1:204588670-204645879 GCF_019175285.1 Sceloporus undulatus | reverse complement strand
AAATAGTGCAAAAGCACGCACCAAAAAGGCCATTCCAGTTCTAAGGACTGGAGTGCAGCTTTTTTGGCGGCTTTGGACGCTAGGACGATGCATCATTGAAATACCATTCCCCAAAGTGACTCGAAGCAGCTTTATTTTGGGCCTGTCTAACAGGCCCATCTTTCCTCAAAGAGAAGCACAATAGAGGTTATCCATCCTGTCTGACAACTTTTCCATTAGTAGATTTTCACACCAGTCAGTGATGGCGAACCTATGGCACGCGTGCCAGAGGTGGCACTCATAGCAATCTCTGTGGGCACATGTGGTTGCCCAGCACAGAGTTTTGTTACTAGAAAGCAAGAGGACATGGCACTTGCAATAAATAAGTGGGTTTTGGGTTACACTTTGGGCACTCAGTCTGCAAAAGGTCACCATCACTGCCATAGCTTATGCCACGATTTCTCCATTGATAACACCCATCTCCAGTTCTTGACATTTCATTTCTATTCAATTCAAAACTGTCATCGCCAGCCTGGAGGGAGTGAGGGGGCGGGACCAAACACCATCGGGACTCCCTGAAGAACAGACCCCCTCCACGGCCAACTGGTCATCGTCCAGCTGGAGGGAGTGAGGGGGCGGGCCCAACCCATCTGGACTGCCCTGAAAGAGACCAGAGCCCTCCCTCCACGGCCAACTGTCATCGTCCAGCTGGAGGGAGTGAGGGGGCGGGCCCAACACCATCTGGACTGCCCAAGAGACAGAGCCCTCCCTCCACGGCCAACTGTCATGTCCAGCCTGGAGGGAGTGAGGGGGCGGGCCCCAACACCACTGGACGGCCCTGAAGAGACAGGCCCTCCCTCCAAGGCCAACGGTCATCGTCCAGCCTGGAGGGAGTGAGGGGGCGGCCCAACACCATCTGGACTGCCCTGAAAGAGACAGAGCCCCCCCCAAGGCCAACTGTCATCGTCCAGCCTGGAGGAGTGGAGGGGGCGGGCCCAACACCATCTGGACTGCCCTGAAGAGACAGAGCCCTCCCTCCATGGCCAACTGTCATCGTCCGCCTGGAGGGAGTGAGGGGGGGCCCAACACCATCTGGACTGCCCTGAAGTGACAGAGCCCCCTCCCACGGCCAACTGCCATCGTCCAGCCTGGAGGGAGTGAGGGGGCGGGCCCAACACCTTCGGGACTGCCCTGAAGTGACAGAGCCCTCCCTGCCACGGCCAACTGTCTCATCCAGCCTGGAGGGAGTGAGTGGGCAGGGCTAATTTGTATTGCATTTTTACTTTACACTGCTAGATCATTGCGGAATATGCGTCTATAAATAAACACATTATTATTATTGTTTTGTTGTTGTTGTGCTGGCCAGATCGCATGCATCTATAATCTCTTCAGATCATATAAATCTTTCGCCTTTAGCTGCCAGCAGAATTGTGCTTCGGGGGCTTAAGGATTCCTAGAGAGAACAATTAATCAAAACGACAAATAACCAAATCTGCAAAAGTCAAAGCTGGCAAATGGGGAGGGCCAACTGTACTCCCATCCAGCTGTAATAAAGGCAAAAAACACTGCAGAAATATACAGTGTGAGGTTGCTTTAACCACCCTGGTTCGGTGCTAGGGAGTCCTGGGGAAATTGTATTTATTGTGGCCCCAGAGCTCGCTTTGCAGAGGCTAAATGTCTCAAAAACAGTCCCCAGAATTCCCAGCATTGACTCGCGGGGGGTTTAAAGCAGTCCCAACTGGATTTTCTGAGTGTGTTGGGACCAAACTCTTCCATTTGCCCCCACTCGGCTTCACTTTGTCCAACCTCTCCTCCTCCACTGTTGCATTGAGGGAGCCTCACCGGCAGGTGGCGCTGCAGCACATCCTTTCATCGCTTCATTTCCGTCCTAACCATAGAGTCGCCCTCAAATGTTTGAAAAAACCATAGATGGAGGGAAAGACTGGACAGAACCTTGAGCCTGGTCTCCTAGACGATAGAGTCCTTCCCAAAGTGTTTGTGCCTCCATTATGGACCTCTAGGCGAACCTGTTTTACCTTAGCAGGTTTCTTCAGAGGGGATTTTGCCATGGCCTTTGCCACCCTCTGAGTCTGGGCTGAGAGAATTGATTGCCCAGTTGATTCGACCCTTTGTCTCCAGAGTCATAGGCTGCCATCCACACTACAGAATAATCCACTCTGAACACTTTAGCTGCCCTGCCTCAGTGCTATGGAAATTCTGGGCGTGTGTTTTGTGCAGACATTTAGCCTCCTCTGTCAGAGAGCTCTGGTGTTAAAGCAGTCTCGTGCTGGATATTCTTGCAGGGTGTTTTGACCTTAGTCCAAAGGGACTACAAGGATCTCTCTAGATATACTTTTCTTTCAGTTCAGCCTCAAAGGGGCTACACAAATCCTCCTGCATACTAACAACAAACAAAATGGCAACTGAGGAAGCACACAGAGTCCACGAAAGTCATGCTGTGACAGCTTCTTTCTTCAGTAGGTCCAAAACCCATTGGCAAGAATAATCCAGTTTTGAGGCCACTTTAACTGCCTGGCTGAGTGCAGAGAATCCTGGGAACTGTAGTTTCTTGTGGCACCAGAGATCTCTCGGACAAAGAAGGCCTAAATGTCTCACAGTGTCTCATGGGGTTTTATATAGTAACTTTACATCTTGGTAGTCCAAGAAGAAGGGGGAGTTGGGAACTTATGTTTAAAACGTTGCAGATTGTCGCCATGTCCTCAAAAAACTACAGTTCCCAGAATTCCCTGAAGACACTGAGCCAGGCAGTTAAAAGCTGCCTCAAACTGATTAATTCTGCAGTGCGTTTGGACCTTAGTCCAATCATAGTCAATGATTCCATAGACGAACCAGGGGCTATATCTTTGAACAAACAAACAGGCATGTTTCTGCAGTGCGGAATGCGGATGAAAGCCCCAGTGCAACGCTCAAAACCACACTTCACGCTCTGAACTTACTACAGTAATCTATGGTCTTTACTATATTATGGCCCAAACGACCTCTTCCATTGTCCCGGATGTGGCGTTGCGTGAAGACTACTAAAAGCCTGGCCCCGCCCCTCTCCTTTCATGAGCGACGCTGATTGGTCAGAGTGAGAGCCGGCGCCGGCGCGGGATGGCTGCTGCTGCTGCGCGAGACGGTGGCAGAAGGGAAAAGATGAGCCGGTCGGTCTGAAGAAAAGCAGGAGCGCTGCGCCTGAAGGCTGACGGGAGTGTAACCCTGAGTCCCTCCGCTTCCATGAGTGGCGGTTCTTCTGCTTTGGAAGATCCAGTAGGGAGGAAGCTAGCGGTTTTTCACCTTTAACGCTTTGTCCTGCTCAGCCCCCACAACAAACGCCAACTCCCCAGATCCATACCCTGAGCCCAGACAAATCGTTAAAAGGCTGCCAAAACGGGTTATTTCTCCAGTGTGGATGCAGCCTGATCTCCTTCTCACCTCATCGAGGAGGACAAAGTTGAGGGGCAACTTGCCACATAAAGCTAGAAACAACTCTTATAACTGTAAAGTCGTGCTTTCTTAGTCCTTCTCAAAATGGAGGCCCTTGAAATTCGACAGGATCTGAAGATGGAGGACGTGTCCTGGAAAAGGAGGACCTCAGTCTGGCCACCCCTGCCCAAGAGGAGGTTTTAAACATAGGCGGGCAGCCACCTGCGAGGCGTTTTTGATTTGTGAGTTCCGCATGGCAGGGGCTGGCTGGATGGCCTTGGGCTATGATCCAGGGTGAAGACAAGAGACTGCAAAATAGAAGTTGTTGAGAGATAAAAAGGGAGGATATGGCCAATGAAAGCGTGAAAACACTTTTTAATATGCTCATAGTCCAACACTCAACCTCTGTGCCTGGCTGGCTTTCTAAAAATGCAATATTGGGGGGAAATGAACAGAACAAAATCTGACATGTTGAGTAACTGGAGGTCATTTGGGACAGATCAAGCAGGAATGGTTACAGTCCATAAACAAAATCCACGAGCAGCATCTATATACCTTTATTGGGTCAACTCAAAGCATAGAATATGTACTGCAAGCTGATGTACAGAGACTCCTTGAGAAATTCAAGGTAAGAAAGGAGCAGTTAGCTTTACCAGACAAGGACACGATTTGCCTTTCCCTGAGGATGAGCGCGTGTCATTTGCCCAAGATCATCCAGTGAGTTTCGGCTGAGTGGGGGATCGAACCCTGGTCTCCAAAATCAATAGTCCAGTGGCACCAAGCTTGCGTTCTCTCCCATTCAAACAAACCCACTGAATCGGATGGTCATACTTGTGTAAATCCATGATTCAATGAGTCTGGCTGTAATTGGGGCTGCCAATGGGATGCAAGTAGAAATGACCTGGGATGAGGGTTCGCCTGAGCATGTGCAGCAGTTTTCTGTTTGAGAGCTAGAGCCCACCCCATTCCCAAGATGGAAATGGCTGCATCCCACACTGCAGAGATAATCTGGGTTTGACAACCATTTTAACTGCCAGGGCCCAGTGCGATGGAATCCTTAGGATTTGTAGTTTCTTGTGGCACCAGACTAGACTACAATCCTAGAATTCCTAGCAATTGAGTCATGGTAGTTAAAAGTGGTGTCAAACCAGATTATTTCTGCAGTGTGGAGCCAGCACTAAGAGCTCACATAGGCAAAAGGTCTGCTTCCAGAGGCCTAACCCTTGCGAGTAACAGGGTATGCGTTGGCTCTTCGCAGGAGCCAGGAAAAGGATCAAAAAGTGCCTTCACTGATTCTCCCTATCAGTTAGGCAGTGTGTGGTTACAGTCAGCCACAATGCACAAACATTTAATTAGGAAGTTAAGCAACTAGTCTGACAGTTTTTTATATATCTCTGGTGTTACACTGTGTGACTCTGTCTGTTTCAGAAACATGCTCTGTACTTCAGTTGGGCAGTGGTAACCTTGAGAGTTTTATTTCCTAACTTGCTTGTTTCCCTGATCTGTTGCAAACAACAGTGTAGGACTTTCTCCTGCAGTCGGCACCAACTTAGGGTTAAGGTTGTAATCAAAGGCAAGACATGAGAATGAAAGTATGGTACTCTTGACAGGATTTCTCATTAATACTGAGGCATGGAAGCTGTTGCCCCATTTGACTGTTTTATGCTTAGGAAAAACAAACTCTGTTGAGCAACGTCAGTCCTTCTTTAAAAGCTTGAACTTGAAAGGCCCAGAACATCAAATGGCCCTTTTGATGTACAACAAAATGTAAAAGCGGTAACAGTTTTGTTTGGGTTTTTTCTGTGAGCAGGTTATAGGGAGAATACTACTATGCTGTTGTTCTTGTGAAAGTGTTTATAAGAATTGAGTTATATCAAGCTTTAATGCTTGAGAGATTGAGATTATTTGGTCAGTGGACACAGGCATTTTGGAGATGAATATTTAGAAATAGGAAAATAATTCAGTTTTTGTAGTTCCTACAGGTTTAATGTGGTCCGGTGTTCCCTCAGAGTCAGACAGCACTTTGTGTGAGAGACACCATAGTTCAGTGGTAGAGTTCCTGTTTTGTATGCTGAAAGTCCAGGAGGTTACTCCATGGCTCTTTAGGTGAAAGGATCAGCGTGTCTGTGGCAGTCCCTTTGCTGGGTGGCACCAGCGAAATGCTCTGCATATTTTTACAATTAATGTTAGGCCACATTTGATTTAAAATGTATTTTTTTAAGCCTAACCCTAAAGGCACCAGATCCTGTTGAACTGGGAAGCTAAGCAGGGCCAGCCCTGATTAGTGTGTGGGAGGGAAACCACTAAGGAATACCAGTGCTGTAGACTATCTTTCCAGAGAAGGAATGGCAACCACCTCTAGTATCCGTGCCTAAGAAAATCCTCTGAAATTCATGAGGTCATCAAAATCGACAGATGACTTAAAGGCACACACACACCCACACACACCCTTACACTTGTGTGTGCGGTAGAGTTAGAAACTTTAAAATGCATCCATTAAGCTGTCGGAATGGGATTTTTTTATAATTATAGGCATCTAGTTGAAAATAAATTAATAACAGTTCAGAGAAAAGAAGAGTGTCTGTATGTGTCAAACTCATGTTTCAGCAAAGAGGAATGAGATTGCTGAACTGGTAAGTTTAACAAATGCTTCCTAGTTCTAGCTAGATCATTGCTCATTCAGCCACAGCTAAGTGATATCACATGCTAGTAAAAAAATGATCCAGATCCCAAGCATGTCTGCTAAGAAGTTGAACACTGCCCGTTCCCTTTTTTGGCTTATCTGGTGTACATGCTGTTGGAAGGAGCTCCCCAAACACTGTTGGAACAGCTCAACTGAATAATGTTACCAGTAGTTATTATTGGGTTGGTTGGTTTTTTTTTCAAGAAAAAACATGTGGGAGACATTGTCCCTTAAAAAGGTATTGAGAGATTTCAGTGCAGGCAGAGACACTGCCATTGTAGGCCATGTGAGTACTAGAAACAAAGAGCATTAAAAAAAGAGGTATAACGTTTTCCATTCCATTAGCAACATAAAAGTAACTAACTTCTCTTGAGATCCAGCTGTCTCTCTCCTGCCACAAACCTAACTGTTCTTTCTAGGCAAAGAACATTGAATTCTCTGAAAGAGTTTCTGTATATCAGCTGGCAGATGTATTTCATGCTGTGAGTTTACCCAATAAAGGTTGCTGCGCTTGTGGATTTTGGATTTTCTTCTTGTATAACTATAACTTTCTTGTTTGATATGTCCCAAGTGACTTCCATTTTATAAACATGTCCAGTTTGGTTCTGTTTTCTTTTCCCCATAATGCACCTTAGAAATTTCACTAAGTAGCAACTAATCACTACTGTTGGTATGAGCAAATTTTTTCTTGTTATGAAGGAAATTCTGAACTGAAAGCAGTAGATATTTTATTTGTTGGTGAACACCAGACACACACAGAAGCAGAAGATGTTATTTTCATCTAACATGAATTTTTTTCACATCAACATTGATTATTTGTCAGAAGTACTTACGTATAGTAGATGTTTAAAAAATGGAAAGGTTTCAGGATAGTTTTTGGTAGTTTAAACAAATATGGGCAACTAGAATTCAGGGCACGTTAAAAACTCAGTTTCATGAACATCTTACATCCTTTGCATACTATTCATACATTGCAATCATATTTTATAATGTTTAGGTCATCTTTTTTTTAATTTGAGAAGACAGAACGAGAATCACATTCTTTATGTAATTGGTTTAAGGCAGTGGTGGGCATAACACAATCATGATCTGGCTGCCCTCCAGTTTGACAGTGTTGTAGCGATTCCATCATATGCAATTTTCTAAACAGGTTACAGCTTGGAGCTCTCCAGTTGCTGTTGGACTGCAAGCTCCCCTCACCATTGGCTTATGTTGACTAGTGCTGTTAGTACAGTACAATAATGGAAGACCACAAGCTTATGTCAACCTACTGCTAAAATGCAAACACACTGCTTGCATCAAAGAAGGAAAATTAATGCTCCCAAGACATGTGGAATGGCAGGTCTCCGTTTTTAGAAGAGATCTATTTTAAATATTTTAGGGGGAGGAGCTTACTTCAATGAATCACAGTAATGGAATTATTAGCATTATTTCTTTTTTTTCTTTAGAATCATATAGAAAAAACAGGATGTGGCACTTATTAATGGAATTAGAATGTTTAGAATGATTAGAGGAGGAAGAGAGGAAATCCCTACTAATAAAAGAAGAACAGGGGATGCAATCATAAAATTTCCAACAGTTCACCATGTTTTCAACCATCTCCCTGGGAGGTCCAGGAGAAGCAATTTTCTAACTAGGAAGTAAACTGCAAGTTTTAAAAAATTGGATTGGGGGGGGGGGGTTAGACCCTCCGGAGTTCCCTGAGGAGCCAGTGGAGATTCATCACTGGAAATTACCCTCCCTTCTTTACATTGAATAAGTGTCATTTGTATATTTGGCAATGGAAATGCGGGAGTCAGAATTAGAGCTATTGGTTTCTTTGAGAGAGGGTTTTTTAATGCTTTGAGAGTCTCATATGGACATTCTTATTTGCAAATGTTTTTCCCGAGTGACTATGGAACATCGGCATCCCAACAAGCTAAGGTGGTTCACTGACAATTTGTGAAGCTCTGTTGTTCTGACGTGATCGGCTGGTTAAAAAACCTGTTCAGAGTGATGTTAGAACAAGTTGGGTTGACTATGGAATCAGTAAGTGTGTGCTTTATAGGGAAATATTTAAACAGTTGGAAGCATAGTATTGTACTCAAGATAGGCATAGCTTCTCATCCGATGAGCAAAAAGAGGTTCAAACTGGTACTTAGGTACCACTAAAATTCATGGCTTAAATTAGAAGGGGGAATCATGTGGCCTACAGGATGCTTTTACAGTGATAAATAAAATTTTTTAAAGACAAGGTGTTCCCCCAAAATTATTTTTTAAAGCTATACAGTAGGCAGATTTTTATATGAAGCTGTACAGGATCAGATCATGCAATTCTTGGTCTTTATTTCCTATTTCAGTTCCTTTAGTGACAGAAAGTGTTTTATATCGCTTGACATCGGTCAGAACAGACCAGCTCTAAGAACCCCTGGCTTCCCAGCAGCTTGGGGGCAGGGCATTTATACACTGCACACCTCCAAGACAACTTGAATCTGGCCAGCTACCCACAGAGTTGCCTTCTTCAAGATGTTCCAATGCCACAGCATTTATATTTTGCATGCCGCCAGAGTGCCTTAAACCTGGTTTTCTGCACAGCTTTTAGCTGCACCCAAAAGGAGCAGTTCTTTGCTTCTTCTTTTCAGGTTGGCTTGAAGGTAGATTGGGCTGCAGCGTGAGGTTGCCGTGGCTGAATCCACCTTTGGAAGGGGCGACGTTAAAGCCTCCTCTTGAGCGTCTGTTTCCACCCCATTGTTGGACTAGAAGAACAAATAATTTTCTCTGTTTTGCTAATTGCGATTTTTATTTCTGGTATGGGGGGAGAGGTTGCCTGATCCTCATAAATTGGTAAACCAAATTAGCAGAACCAACCAAACTGACAGAGCTAGAGAGGTTCCTTGCAGTTCACATTTGCCTTACAGTTCAAGATCTTGTGACTCATTTTCTAACAAATGTTAAACATTACATTGAAATTCCAAGTGCAAATATTGTCTGAATGAGCAGTACTTTTAATACTCCAAACAAATAAAATATGCCAGACAGGTCAGGACACAATAAACGTTTTGTGTTTTAAAAATAACAAATTGGCTTACAGTGGTGTAAAAATACTAATACTGCATTTTAAAAAGAAATTCCAAAAAGGCTATGGTTTTCCCCTGGAAATAACAGGAAAATATCTTTCTTTTTGTCTTTTTGTTTTAACTGTGGCTTCAAAATATCTGCAAATTTTGCATCCCTGGGATTAGGTTTGGACTGCCCCAGCCAGTGTACTGATGAGATGCTATTAGGATTGCAACTGAGCAACATTTGTAGAGTCACATGATTTCCCTTAGCCTAAACCTAGTTGCAAGATCCAGCAAATAGATCTACTAATCTGTTACTGAAATTGAAAGCCAATATAAAATAATTTGTTTGCTTCCATTGATCTACTGGTAGTTGGAATTAGCCATTGTATTTTAGGCCTGTGGAATGTAAGACATACCTCTGAATAGTAACATGCGTACAAGTTCTAACAAGAGATGATCGGTCTTTGTCTCTATCCAGACTTGGTTGTGGTCTCCACGGCATGTTGAAACTCTGGTCTTGTATCCACTTATGAATGTTAATGTCAGTGTATTTAGCCTAATTGATTGTGCATAAATAACATAATTGTTTTAATAAAACGCGAGCAATAGTGTAAGGCCATGATAAAGTAACCTTTTTAACCTTTTTCAGCTTCTTTGGTCAGTAAACCTTAATGGCCCAAATAGAAGTATTGTAAGGAAAATAGGCACCAACCTCTCTGATACAGTGCCCGAGGGTTCAGTTCCAGGAAGATGATACTATTATTATTGTTGTTGTTATTGTTATTTTGTGTGATTGGATTAATGATTAGTCGGGCTGGGATAGCCAAGCACCTGTACATTAGAAGGCAGTGCAAATATCTCATGTGACTGTTATTATTTTCTTCTAATAGCAAACTTGAGATCCAAGCGGATAGTCAATGGAAAACGAAACAGCCCACCAAATAAGGAAGCAGTTTCTATATCCAGTAAATTCCTCAGATAGGTATAATATTGTAAACATATCTGTGAACAAATTGAGAGAAGCAGCTTCGTGGGTGTATACAGTGGTCCCTCCCTTACGCAGGGAATCCATTCCAGACACACATACACACCTGCGTAAAGGAATTGCACTATGCTCGAGCCCCATTAAAGTCAATGGGGCTCTGCTCATGCTGCACGCGCCCCATTCTTTCTGGTGTGGCAGCACGACTTCCGGCATATGCTGGAAGTGCTGTATGATGCGGGCCGCACTGTGCTTCTGTTAACAGTACACCTCAGTTCCTGGGCGTTACTTTGATACGGAGTGCAAAATAAGATGAAAAGACCAGAAATATGTTCCCACAGCACTAGGGGAAAAAAGAGCATTCAACTTTTATCAGAACTAACAACATGCACTGTTAAATGAAGCAGCTGGGTCAGATGAGTGTAGCCTAAGTAACAGACATGTGTTAGCCTTCTAGAGACACTTGAAGGCTTCCTACAACTGCACAGTAATGACGGTCTCCCCCCATAACCCTCTACTTCTTATGGTCTATTTTGGTGCCACCCTCACAAACTGTTTTTTTAACATGAGCGGGGGGGGGGGGGGGAGATAGCTGTGCGGCAGGCTTATGTGCCCTCTCTTTTAATTCTGTTTTGTTTGTTCACACCATGCTCAGTAAGAGATTCTGGGGCAGCTGCTTTTTTTTATTTGCTGTGGTATACAGGGCTGTGCGAAATTTGGGTAGAGTCAAGTCCTACTCTTTCTTAGCTCAGGCTTTATGTTTGAATTTTCAGAAACATGGCTGCAAAACCCAGCACCAAAACTCTGTATTTCTGCAGCCCCCCTTCACTATCTTCCCAATGCTGATACTAATGGGGGTGGGGTCTTCAGCTAAATAGAGGACAAAGAGTGAAGGGCGGGGTAATAGAGAATATTTTTTAAAGAGGAGCTTTGTTGTAAGAGCCTTTGTTAACCAATGCATGCCTATGAAGTGGTGTGTGAGAAAAGGAAAACGTGAAAAGGGAATAAGGTGCATACAGTTGGCAACTACAGTACATTCTAGAAAGGAGAGAGTTGAGCATAGGTGTAACCCCATTTCCCAATTCTCTCACTATACATTCTCTCCCCAGAATGCCTAAGCAGGACTGCAAACAGATATAGTCTGAGCCTGAACCATGACTCGAGGTACTGGAGATACATTGAAATCATTTTGTTGCAATCCTCTCATGGTTACATTATTATTATTTATTATTATTAACCTTTATTTTAAAGCGCTGTAAATTTACACAGCGCTGTACATACAATCTTTTTTATTGGACGGATCCCTGCCCTCAGGCTTACAATCTAAAAGACACGACACAAAGGGAGTGAGGTGGGGAAGGGGCATCTTCTAGTAGGAAATACATATAAAATACATAGCAATAACAGGAAATGAGCAATAAACAGGGAAGAAAAGAACATCAAATAGCAGTGACAATTATGCAATGCCGAGGAACGCTGCCCTGAACAGAATGGTCTTCAACTCCGTTTGAAGCTGGTTAGGAAGTGGATGGCCTCTTGCTCGCGGGGGAAGAAAACTTTATTATGTTATTTTAAAGGTTGAAAAGATATTCGCCTTCAAAGCAGGTTGGTAAACTGACAGGGTTTGGACAGTAAAGGACTGTCCTTAAAATTGGATTCTGAATCTGTTTATCTTCTTAAATTGTTATAAACTTTTGAAAAAGAAATACATTCATGAGCTACTTTCTTGAGAAATCCTGCCAGTCAAGCTCGGCGTATGAACCTTGGGATAATTAGAAGTAGTATAATTAAACATGGGTCTACAAGCCAACCGAGTGTCATCCACGGAATACACAGAACTTTGTCGTAACTCATTAAAGATAAATGAAGTATCACACTAGTGTTACTCTTATGTACATGCTTCAAGTCTATAATCAGAACGAGGAATTTTGGCCCTCCAGATATTTTGACTTGAAGTTTTTCCATAGCCCTAGTTATTAGGCCAAAGGTAGAAATTAGTGAGTTTGTTGTCTAAAATAGCTGAATAGCCACAGATTCTTCAGTCTGTACTGTCGTCAAAAGAGAGATGGCTACATGCATGCATGAAAGGGCTGTGCAAATTTTAAAATATGTGTGTGTTTGTCAGCTTCCAGGACACCTGGTGTCCCAAGTGTTCTGCATGCATGTGGTTTTAACTTGTTGCAGAATAACTTTTATGGAACACTAGAGCCTCTTATTTCAATGGCTAGGAGTGGTTTGTCTCCATACAGCGAGAAATTTGGCTCCAAACCTGAACATTATTACTTACTGAACAGGGCTTGTTTGTCTGAAACAAAGAGAAAACTTCCATGTCTGGTTTAGGTCTTGATATGTGGAAATAGTAAATAAAACCTTTATGGCTTATTGAATATCCTTCCTGGATATCAAGATTCCATTTATATATTTCTCGCTCATTAAGCTTGTGAAGAATAAGTTGAGCAGCCACTTGAGAACTAGTTATATTTATTTTATTTACAGTAAGTGTATCCCTCCCGCCCTTCAGCCCTAAAGGCTCGAGAGTGGCTTACAATTTATTATTATTTTTCATTACACAAGTTTGTGCTTGTGATGTGGATTGACAAAGTCAGTCTGAACAGTTGTTGCTGCCAAGATATTCCATACACTCAGAGGAGCATTTACTCTACTCTTCTCTACTTATTCTCTTATCTGCATAGAAGTTGGTCTGCCTTATTTCAGCATGGCATATCTTAGGTAAAGATCAGAGAACTACAGCCTTAAGTACTAGAGCTTCCGTGTGATTCAATTCGTGTTTCAAGAAGATTCAAAGAGTTATAGTAATGAAGGGTTTCATACATCCTTCTAAATATTATTCTAGAGGAGAGCTGGAATTGATGCATGAAAAAACTGAAACAGGATGAGTGAAAAGTATCTGTGCACAGAAGTGGTTAGGGCCAGTTGTCCTTTTAAAAGATGGATGGGTTAATCTGAAATATCTCTCTTCGAAATGCAAGCACTGTTTGGGTTTTTTTTTAAGGATACTAAAACTTATCTTTCAGTATTAAATTGGATCTTAATTCTTTTTGAAAACAAGGTCTCTGTGATTTTAGTTAATTCACAGTATTTGCAAACATGGGTGTTACTGATCATCAAAAGGTCTGATTTTTGGCATGCTCTTTCTCTACGCTCCATTCTGATGAAGTTTAAACTAGAACTGTTCCCTTTTAATGCTAGGCAGGCACTTCTGAACGTGATGGTTATTCATGGATTTTACAGTAAAACTCATTCTCGATTTGAAGTGGGAGGAGAAAACTCTTTCAGTGAAGATTATATTAGTCATGAACCGCTTTGTTTCTATTGTACTTATATGACAGTAGCACTAATTTTAACTACTGAATCATGTGGGTTATAACAGTGTGGTGACAGAATAATACTGTAAGATCAAGTCATACATATAAAGTTTAATTTGTATAGAACGAGTCTGAGCACTCAGCAGTATGCTGTATGACCCTTAAAATAGCTTGTCCTTTAGTATGGTAAAAAATATTTCCTTTGGTCCATAGGCCTTAGTATCTACCTGGTACACTGTTTTCTGTCTGCTTCAGGGAAATGCCAGTCAGATTTGGATGTTTGGTTAAAAATGAACAAAAGAGTGGCTGGGTTAAACAAAGGCCTCTTACAAAACGGCCCAGAAAGGATAGTTCTCCTGTGAGGTGACCTTTGGAACAGGGAGAAATAGCAGAATAGGTTCACTTAGCCGGCTTCAAAGACTTAAAAACAAAGAGCATTTGTCAACCCAAAGAGCATGCATCATTGAAATACCATACCTCCAAAGTGACTCGAAGCAGCTTTATTTTGGCCTGTCTGTAACAGGCCACGGTATCCCTTTTTTGGAGCGCATTAACTATCAGTCAGGTCAGCTAAAACCACCAGATCAGCGTTTGAATTTCTGGACCTTTATGGAAGCCTAATGACAATGATGACTTATACTTATATGGCTGTTTGTTGTAGACCCTCGTGTATCCCTCCTTAGAGGTATTTTGCCTTTATCTCACCTCTGTCTGTTCTATTGCAATTTCTTGCAAATTATAATAAAGTATATATAAAAAAATTCTGCTGGAAGTTGACCACAGAGTTGTGCTGGAGAACTAGACGTTCCTAGAGAATACACTTCTCTAGGCGAGTGGTTCCCAAATCTTGGTCCTCTGAGTGTTTTGGACTTCAGCTCCCATAAGGCCCAGCTAGCTTAGGCAACCTTCTGGAATTATGGGAACTGAAATCCAAAACATCTGGAAGACCCAAATCTGGGAACCACTGCTCTAGGCATTTGTAGGTCCTCCAGCATGATTCTATGATCAACTTCTCACAGATGTTGACCATAGAGTTGCACTGGAGGACCTGGACATTCCTAGAGAGGTATTATTTTAGGTAAAAATAGTGGCTTTTTATTTGCGTCCCCCCCCCAAATTCACGGGGGTCCTTCACCCCTAACCCAGCAAATGTTGAGGGACCACTGTAAATACTACTAACCCTTGGGGAGGCTGGGGAGAGAAATGTAGCACCCCTCTCTCCAAATGCATTTGCGTCTCAATGGCATCACCGTTCATGAAGCATTGCTGTCCTTTTCGCACTAGGCAATTGTTATAGACTTATATTCCACTTTAACTGCTGTGGCAACATTTTATGGAATCCTAGGATTTGTAGTTTGATGACGCATTGGAGATCTCTCTGGCTGACATTTCTAAATGCTTCCCCCTAAACTGCAAATCTAAGGATTCCATAGAATGTTGACAGAGCAATTAAATGGGAATAAAGAGCTATAATTGTGTAGCATGAAAGGGCAGGTCAGTTTCAGCAACCCTCATTTGCTTTATTTGCAGCACTGACAATCCAGCCTTGGATGCCTGAGTGCATGAGAGAGTTGCTGGTCCTGCACGTACTATTTCTGTAAGGAAAAGTACTCAGCAAACCATTATCACTTCTAGCATCGCAGCAGCCTGTAAAATGACCTATTATGGCTGCGATCCAATAATATTTGCCTGAGACTAACCCTTCCTCCTTGAACCCCATGCTGTTTATTTCTGAGCATATATGGGCAGTTCTACCCTGTGGCTGTATCTGAACTGCAGAAATAATCATTTGACACCACTTTAATTGCCATGGATGCTGAAACCTGCAGATGGCAAGCCTGCAGATGGTGAGGTCCCACTGAGCACCTAGGTCAGAATCATCCAATTCATTGTATTTATTGGTTTATTTGGAGCATTTATACCCTGCTCTTCAGCCACAAAAGCTCTCAGAGCGGCTGACATATTGTTAATTAGACAGTTCCCTGCCTTCAGGCTTAAGAATGGTAATGGAGAAGGGGAACAAGTCCAGTAGTTCTTCTTTCCCTTTGAGGCCAAGGCAATGGCAGATGGAGTGGAAGGAGGGTCGTCTTATTTCTCTGGTTTAGGCCTGATGGAGCTGGGCCTGCCTTTTTCTTCCTCCTTATCTTGCCTTCTACAACATACTAAACCTTCTGGTATCTAACCTCCTCAGTCTTCCAGTCCTTGCGTCTCATTAGTAACAACAACAACCCAAAAATATTTTTAATTTTTTAAATTTATTTTTTTATCTTTTTACCTGTATTTTTATCCTTTCAATAAGTAATCTGTTTTAATATTCTAACAATTTAATTCTGTTGCAATGCATCGCTTTTCTATGTTTTTTTAAATTATATTGTTTTTTAAATGTTGTGAATATCATAATTATTATATTATTTATATAATTTATTATTAGAAATATTGCTATTATTATTAACAAAATAATAAATAAAAATAATAAAGTAAATAAATTAAATAAATTATTACTATAAATGTTTGTTTATTATTATATTGTTAACAATTATTATATTATTTATATAATACAATATTATTATAAATAATAAAATATATAAAAATAAATAAAATTATTATTGTTGTGAACATTATTTATTTATTTATTATTATATTATTAATTATATTATTATTATTATTATAAACAATAATAAATAAAATAATAAAATAAATAAAATTATTATTGCCATAAACATTATTTATTTATTCTATATTATTAATAATTGTTATATTGCTTATATATATAATATTATTTATTATTACAAATATTATTATAAATAATAACAAAATAAATAAATATGAATAAAATTGTTATTATTACAAACATTATCTATTTATTATTCTATTATTTATATAATAGAATAAATTATTTATTTAATAACGAAATTATATTATAGTTATATAATAATAACATTATAAGAATGGAGGCGTCTCATCCACTGGGTCGCCTTGAGTCGGA
Source organism: Sceloporus undulatus (assembly GCF_019175285.1). Lineage (NCBI taxonomy): Eukaryota > Metazoa > Chordata > Lepidosauria > Squamata > Phrynosomatidae > Sceloporus > Sceloporus undulatus. The sequence goes on along the minus strand of NC_056525.1, from coordinate 204,629,456 downwards.
ACAACAACAAGCATTTATTCTTAGACCTAGGGTTCGTAGTTCCCTTCTCCTCTTCCTCCTCCTGTTCCCACAATGCCTTGCGCGGCAGCGTGGGAAAGCCGGCCAATCAGAGGGCGGCGCAAGAAGGCGGGCGGCGATTGGTAGAAGCGGCGTCCGGCGGCATCCAATGGGGAGCCAGGAGCAGGCCTAGGCGGCGGGGCGCCTGCTTTGCTGCTCGATGTTGTCGCTGAGGGAGCCAGGTCCCAGCCCAGCCGACCTCTGCACCGCGCCGCCTCCTCCTCCTCCTCCTCGGGCTCCTTCCCCGCGAGGCTGGTGGCAGTGACCGGGGGGCCCTTCCGGGGCCGGCCCTCCTCCTCCTCCTCCTTCCTCCTCCCTAAAGCCAGGCGGGTAAGGGGGGACTCTGGACCGGGGAAGAGGGAGGGAAACGGGTGAGTCTGCACTGCAGGAACAGCCCAGTTTGACACCGCTTTAACTTTCCATGGCTAGTTATGGGACTCTGGAGACTGGGGTTTTGGGAGACATTTAGACTGCAGAAATAATCTGGGTTGACACTGTTTTAATAACTGTCTTGGCTCCATGTGATGGATCTTAAGAACTGTGGTTTTGGGAGACATCTAAGATGCATCTGCACTGCAGGAACAATCCCGTTCAAGACTGCTTTAACTCGCTGTGGCTCCATGTTATGAGATCCTGGGGACTGTGGTTTTGTGGGACATTTAGGCTGCATCCACACTGTAGAAACGGTCCAGTTTGACACTGCTTTAACCTGTCATGACTCAGTGCTGCGGGATGTTGGGGGCTGTCGTTTGGTGAGATGTTTAGGATATATGCAGTTTGGCACCACTTTAACTGCCATGGCTCAATGCTGTGGGATCCTGGGAACTGTGGTTTGGTGAGACGTTTAGCCCTCTCTGTCAGAGAACTCTGGTGCTACAATAAACTACAATTCCCAGAATTCCATAGCACCGAGCCAGGGCAACTAAAGCAGTCTCAAGCAGGATTGTTCCTGTAGTATGGATGCAGTCTGGGTTGACACTGCTCAATGCTATGGAATTCTGGGGGTTGTAGTTTTGTGAGACATTTAGTCAAGAAAGAACTGGACAAGATCCTAAAGTGTAAAGACATAACTCTCAACATTAAAGTGAGGATCCAAAGCCATCGTGAAAAATGCCAATAGAAGGAAAAGCAGCTGATTGAAGATGTGGTGCCAGAGAAGAGTGCTGAGGATATCATGGACAGCCAAGAATAAAAACAGGTGGGTTCTAGAACAGACCAAACCAGAACTATCCCTGGAAGCCAGGATGACTAAATTGAGGCTGTGGTACTTTGGCCACATCATGAGGAAGAATGAATCATTAGAAAAGACAATGCTTCTAGGAAAAACGTAAGGTAGTAGAAAGAGGAAGGCCACATGTCAAATGGTTAGACCTGATCAGGGAATGTCTGGGCCTGGGCCTGCTCCTGATCAGAGAAGTTGAGAATAGAGGGTCTTGGAAACATCTCATCCATAGGGTTGCCATGAGTCAAAAGTCAACTTGAAGGCAGTTAACAACAACAACAACAGGACGTTTAGACTTCTCTGTCAGAGAACTCTAGCGCCATGACAAACTACAGTTTGCAGAATTCCATAGCATCAAGTCATGGCAGTTAAAGTGGCGTCAAACTGGATTATTTCTGCAGTGCGGTAAAAGCCAAAGAAGGGGCAAGCTTCTGCTAAGAGAGGAAAGAACCAGAGAGGTGGCCAAGGATGAGGAATAGCCCCCTGACCTCTCCTGTCCTAGTGCTTTAAACCTTTCTCTTTTTCAGCTCTGAGGTTCCAGTGCCTTTCCTTGTAATGACCATGCCACCCTGAGCATCTTTACTCTGAAATAACTCCCACTGGATTCACTGTGTTTACTTATGTAGGATTTCACCTTCAGTCGTTTTAACCCTAAGTCAGTGCTGATTCTTTTGCAGGAGTTGGGATTTGTTCCTTTTTTTGAACTACCATTCCCAGCTTGTTTCACCAAGCACAGTCTTTGTGGCTTGGGGATTCTGGGAATTGTCATCCAAAAGGCAGTATTTCCAAGAACTGTTTTTTATTCTCAGACATTGCCCATTAAAGCTAAACTGTCGGCCCTCCATATTCACGGATTCTGAATCCATGGATTCAACCATCCAAAGCTTGTAAGCCGCTTTGAACATCGTGGAAAAGCGGGATAAAAATAAAATCTATTATTATTATTATTATTATTATTATTATTATAAAATATATTTTTAAAAAATTAATCCAAAAAACAAACAAACAAGCCATTTTATCTAAGGGACACAATTTTTCTACCCCATTTTGTACAATGGGACTTGAGCATCCATGGATGTTGGTATCCATGACAGTCCTGGAACCAAACCTCAATGGGTACCAAGGGCCCATTGTATATCTGTTTGCGCTGCCGAGGCCCAAAATGTATGTAATTATTAATATTGGTGCAATTCAAACAAATAAAATGTTGAAAAGACCAGCAACATAAATGGATTGTGTGCACTTAGAAACAAGTCCCCAAATGCTCAGTTTAATTTATTTCTGGGGATACATGAAGGATGTTGGAGTGTTTAGTTAATAGTTTGCTTGTTTTTTTGGGGTGGGGGAGAAGAAATAGTTGTGCCTGTTTCTAGCTTATAGTTTTTGCATATAATCAGAATACTTCAGAATACTTCATGATCAATTGCTGTTTGTCCAGGTGAACATTGAATAAATATGCATACACCCAGTACATTTCAACTGCATTCCTGTATACATTTACTTGAGAATAATTCCCATTGACATATTGTTCTTTCTGAATAAACATGCCTAGGATGGTGCTGTGGGATCCTTTCAAGCACTGGAGTAAAACCTATGAACAATGATTTAGCTGGGAGTATACTGGTTAAGATGAACTGTGTATAATTTTTAAATTATTTAAATTAAAGTCTTTCTGGAAACATGTTTGGTTTCTTCAGTGCTAACATACAGCAGTTGAGAACCTCTCTCTTTCTCACACTATTATTTTCCAGAACGACTCTTGATTAGATGATGAAACTGTTACCGGCACTAGGATTAATTTATTTTCAGGATATTTATCTTAATATTATTTCCAACAGCAGTGGATGCATTTATGATACTGTTTAGGAACAAGTCAGGTTTCAAAGAATCACAAAGCTGTGTCCAGCTATCCATAGAAATTTTTTGCTTATTTACTGCACAAGAGTCCACCTCCCTGTATCAGACCAGTTACATTGAAAAGTTATACAGTATTATGACATTTAGAAAGCTGACTGAAGACTTGACAGTACTGTATTAAAAATTCAGGGGCAATTCTCTCATTACCTTTTGTACTCCGATATGTGCCCATGCAATGTATATACTGTAAAAGATACGACTTCTTTTTCTTCTTAAGAAGAGACATGTATCTCAATTGAATAATTCTATATGATTTAATTTGTTAAATTTGTGTGATGATTTGGGGTTGATTTGCAAATAACTTTAATATTTATTTTGTTTTCACTGGATGCAGGGTTGAATTCCCATGCTATGCAAGAAGAATCTTCAAATTTGAACAAACATGTTTAAATAGAAATAAAAAGAAATATCTGATAAAGAATACTGCTGCTGTTGCAATAATATAATTATGATCTTTAAATGCTGGAGAAACTTAAAGTTCTAGCCAGTGTCAGAAAATATTGTCTTATAGTTAAGGTTGCCAGCTCAGCCTGTTTTGATAGCTCCAGGACAGTGAGATGTCCAGAAAATTGCCTGGTGTTGGATGAAACTAGTAATCCTTGTAGTAGTAGGTGGTCCAAATGGCTTGCCTGTATAATGTTCTGTGTTAACAAGGTGTGTGGGTGTGTGTTTTGTAAATACAGTGCGTATATTCCTCATTGAATAACTGTTTGCAGAATTGTAAAGTTGGTAGAAATATGGAACATGATCACAATGAATTTTCTTATGTTCTTGGATTGTTCTTCATTTTTGACAAATCCAAAAGGGTCCTCTGAAAATATTAAAGTGAATATGCTTGTACTAAGAATTTAAAAATGCATGAAACCTGTAGAGTTTTTGTAAACTGCACCTGTAAACGTGTTACTGTGATGAGTTCACTTTATAAAATGATTACAGTTGGTCCTCTGTATCCATGGAGTCACCTGGAAAATACATTTTTGTTAAAATCTAAAAAACAAATTTTGATTTTGCCATTTTATTTAAGGGACAACAATTTACTACATCATTGTATATAACGGGACTGGATTTTGGTGTCCATAGGGGGTCCGGGAACCTAAGCCAGTGGATACCAAGGACCCATTGTATTAAACAGAACTGGTTGTTCTGAAAGATCAATCTTATATTTGCCTGCACTTAGATACCATAAAACTGCATAAGTAAATCTAATATTGTTTAGCTTCATTAACATCTTGATATTACTAATGCCATCTTTCTTACAGCAGAGTCTTATGCATGAGAAGGAAAAATGAACAGCACAATGAACGAGGAACCTGATGCGTTGTCTGTAGTTAACCAGCTGCGGGATCTGGCAGCTGATCCTTTAAATAGAAGAGCGATTGTCCAAGATCAAGGATGTCTACCAGGCCTTATTTTATTTTTGGACCACCCCAACCCTCCAGTTGTCCATTCAGCACTACTAGTAAGTATAATTGATTTCCTTACCTTACAGAATGTTGTGTGGGTTTTCATTGTTACTGATTTACAGTTCATCTATGTAAGCAACATTTCATACTTTAATTTCTAATATTAAATGGTCATTTGCTAGCTTTTAAAACTTTGCCATGCCTTAATGTACCAATTTCAATAAAAAATCAAAACAAAATATCTCAAGTGGAAAGCTCATTTGAAAGAAATGGGGCACAATTTCTTTTTCAAAGTAGGTCACCTGAATGAGAGTTTCAGATGCAGTCATATGCCTTCTCATAGAACCTTTCAATTGGTCACTAGGGACAGAGAAACAGGTGAGAAAGTGACTAGAACAATGATGAATAAAAATACACAGTGAGCATGGTTAAATACAACTTAGAGTTCGTCCTTGTGTCTATTAGTTTTTTAATGTTACCATTGCATCTTGGTGCGTGCCTTCCAGGAGAGCTGTTCCATGAAGGACCTGTTGCAACTGGATTCTTGAAAAGTTTTTTGGAAGTCAATGGTTATGAAGTCGCTTGACATTCTGTAGACAGAATTACTATGATCTGTACTGGACCTCAATTTTGGCTCATGGTTTTTTGCTCATAGTTTTGAGGATGCTGTCATATTTGCTTATGGAAAGCCTTTCACCTTATTTTCCTAAAGTCATAGATGGAATTAATGTAGCTATTCTTCAGTTGGTTTGTGTGTGTACCAGAGGTTTTGAAAATATACTTGTTGGGACTACAGCTCTCAGAAACTCCCTAGAGTACATAGACACTAGAGTATTCAGGAAGTTGTGGTCCCAAAAACTAAGTTTTCCAAGAGCTGGTATGGATTTTTGCCCAGTCTGACTGGTTAAATCTGTCCAGCTGAAAAAGTAATATTTTTTCAAGGCTGAGGTGTTCAATTATTCCTTTTTTATCTATGGTGTGTAAATATGGTGGCTCAGGCCACAGCATGTCTAGATGTAACTGGCTGTCTATACCCTTCTCAGTTAGAGTTTTGGCCACCTTTTGGGTGAGGAATTGCCTTGCTGGCCCTACTGGATGACATATGCTGGAAAATGGTCATGGAAGCTTTTAGGAATGGGCCTGAGGGCCCTATGTTTAGTTGGTTCCTCTCATGAAGTGGGAATCAGAAGGTAGTGCAAGGACCACTGGACTTTCACATTCTTTGGAATTCTTCAAGGTTTGTTATTTTATTAATTAGCTATATTTATATCCCACCTGTTCTCTAATGAGTTTGAGGTGGTGTACCTGGTTTCCTCATCCACACGTATATCATCACAAGCCATGAGAGGTATGTCAGTCTGACAGATATCACCCAATGAATCTGATAGCTTAGTAAGGACTAGAACCTGGATCTTCCTTACTGACAAAGGCAGACCACTGATGGCTTACTGACATCCACTTGATATTGTATTGGGAATTGTACTTTAAAAAATCCAGAAATTTCTGCTGCAAACTTCTGCAGCCAGGTTGTTGATTTGGAACGTACTATATGCAATTAGTTTGAGTGGTGGGGCTTGCTAGTGTGATAGTGTTATTCTGACTTATAAAACATCAAGTTTGGTGCTTTAAGGACTGCCTCCTTCTATACAGTCAGCTCTCCATATCCACAGATTCTTTATCCATTGATTCTACCATCCACGGCTTGAAAAATATATGTTGTTCTTGTTGTTGGGTGCCTTCACATCATTTCTGACTAATGGGGAGTAATGGAAAGTGAACCTATCACTGTGCTTTCTTGATAAGATTTGTTCAAAGAAGGTCTACCATTGCCTTCCCCTGTGGCTGAGAGAATTGCCCAAGATTACCTAGTGGGTTTCCATGGCTGAGCGGGGATTTGAATCTTGTTCTCCAGAGTTGTAGTCCACCCCTCAAACCACTACACCACACTGGTTCCATTACAATTCAGAAAATATATAAATTCCAAAAAGCAATCCTTGATTTTGCCATTTTATGTAAAGGAAACCATTTTACTACACCATTGTATTTAATGGGACTTGAGCATCCATGGATTTTGTTATCCAGGGGGGTCCTGTAACCAAACCCCAGTGGATACTAAGGGTCCACTATATGCTCTTTCCCATACGTATTGGTCAATGCCTAAATCCCTGCTCAAAATTCCTGGCCAATTGGTCAGCTATCAAGGGCAGTAGTGGTTCTCACTCTGTGATACAGACTTCCAAGTAGAAACCATCATGCCCTGACATTGTATTGTTTCAGGTGCCTGATTAAAAACATGGCTGGCTTTTGGCTGAATGTTTTCAGCTGCATAGCAATACCAAGTATATTTCTATACCACTTATCAGTGCTCTTAAGCACTCCCTAAGTGGTTTACAAAGTGTAAGCTAATTATCCCCAACAAGCTGGGTACTCATTTTAGCGACCTACGGAGCCCCAGCTGATAGTGAATTCACAGTCTTGTGGTTTATGCGTGAGTGGCTGCAGTACAGGCATTTAACCACTGTGCCATCAGGGCTCTAAGCTACATATGTTCCCCTACAAGGTTTTCTTATACAGGTTGTCATGCCATTCTTATCTGCATGCTGATTGGTTTGTACACTATTGATCTTGTTTTTAAAGTATTCATTTTGAGAGTTAGGTCTATTAGGATATAAGCAACACACAAATATATAAATAAATGCAATATATGCTTGTGTTTGACACATTGTGAGAAACCATGGGTTTCATCTGAAATAGTCAACTTTTAAAAATATATTTTTAACATTTTTATTGCAAGTTATTACAAGTTTTGAATGATATTAGAGTTTAACAATGTATGTTGAATATTATGGTAGCTTGGGAATGGTGATACATTCCCCCCTTATTATCAGAGAGACAGATCACATGTAAGGACAATACTAGGAGAAGTATCCTTTCCCTGCCTATGTCTGAACTATAAAAATAATGTACAGGTTTACCTAGTTTATAGCAAGCTTATACCTGGCCCAGAGGGACCTTGAAACGGTTGTACATGCTCTGGTAACTTCAAGATTGGATTTCTGCAATGTACTCTACATGGGGCAACCCTTATACCAAACTCGGAAGCTACAATTGGTGCAGAATATGGCAGCCCGGCTGGTCACTGGTGCTCCCAGGACCAGCCATATAACACCGATTTTAAAAGATCTTCACTGGCTGCCCATTCGCTTCCGAGCTCAATATAAGGCGTTGGTAATTACCTATAAAGCCCTAAATGGCTTGGGTCCGGGATACCTGAAGGACCGCCTCTCCCCATACATTCCGTCCCGCACCCTCAGAACATCTGGGCAGCAACTCCTGAAGGTGCCGGGGGCTAGGCTTTCCTCCGTTACCAAGCGGACGTTTTCCATCGCCGCCCCGGCCCTCTGGAATACGCTGCCCGCTGAGCTCCGCTCGACTACCTCCCTGGCCCAATTCAAGAAGGATTTAAAGACCTTCTTATTTCATCAAGCATTCCCCCCATGAACATCATTTAGGGCCTCCCTCCTCTTTCCGTGGCCATGAGGAAGGGCTAATTGGGGTTTTATCTTTTTATCTTTTTATTGTTTTTATTGTTTCTTTGATGTATTGTTTATGCTTGATTTGCTTGATTTATGTATGTATATCTTAATTGTGTGTAAACCGCCCTGATCTATGGAAGGCTGCGGTATATAAATAAAACTTTTATTATTATTATTATTATTATTATACAACTTGGTCAGTGAAAAGTCATTTCACATAAATTTGGGTTTTAAATAATAATTTGCTTTTTAAGATTTAGGTCCTTGCTGTTCTGACTCATAAAATAAAATACAGTGTGCCTGCGTCATATGCGGGTGTATTATATGCTGCTTTCGGCATACGCTGAAAGCAGCAACGGAAGAAGCAGTGCCACAAGCTGGAAGGAGCAATGGTACGCGTGCCCATGGCGCACGTGCTCTGCCGCAAGCATGAGCTCCATTACTTCTAATGGGGCTCAAGCATACGCAGAATTTCTTTTACATGGGGGGGGGGGTCCGGAACGGATCCCCCATGTAAAAGAAGGGACCACTGTATGTAGCAGGCCCTACGGGAGCTAGATTGGAAATCCATTTTCAACGTCTGGGCTTCTGATTGGTGGAACAACAGCCTAAACCCTGGATATTTTTCCAGACAGAAACCAATGTAAGACCAATTACATTAATCATATTATTGTATAAGTATGTTTCATGAAGAATAGTGAGAAGATTAGAAGCAAATATTTTAAAAAATTATTTAGTAGTTCAGAATTTCTAGTAGCTGGCACTATTTCCTAATATATTTGGAGCTTTGAAGTGCCAGTTACTGTTTTGATGGGATTCCAAAAATATTGATAGCAGATTATTACAATTCAGAAATGAAAAAGAATGTAAATTTGTAAAGTAACCCACCACGTGAGTTTATGTGAATTATATAATGTTTTTGCATCTTCAAATAGTATATTTCAGATATTGCAAACAGGTAATTTTGTACAGGATATGCTTGCTGGTCAATCCTATACATAAATGTTCTTGAGAAAGCTTATCCCAGCATCGGTGGAGATAGGATTGTAGTACATATAAGTTGTTTGGTATTCCCTAGTGCAGTGCACACCATTGTTATCTGTGGGGTGAATTATTAACTACTGTTAATGATCGTTCACTTTCAGTTGCCCTAGTAGATGTCTGCATATTTCTTTGGGTGCTTAAATGTTCGTCATGTTACACATCAGCTTCACTTGTTCTTGTGAGAACATGCCTCTCGCATTCAGCTGCCAAACATATTATTTTGTGTGAATGAAAAAATAATCGAGGGGTTCCCAAGTGAATTTTGTGTGTGCTACATAGCTCATATGTTAAGTCAGATCATCCCAAACATTAACTACAAATTTGGCGAACATCCATCCAGCTGTTTATGTTTGATACAGTAATAAAAAGACAAGTCCAAAGGTACATATTTAAATTTTATTTATATAGTTATGTCATAAAGTGGGCGAACACATACACACACATATATAATTTTTAAATTCAGTTTATTAAACTCTTTCAAACGATGTACCAGCTAGACTCCTGGGACTCCAACAGTGACTTTCATGTATGCCATCTAGCCTACATATTAAATAAGGCCATCACAATAAAATTTATGAAAATCCAGCTAGTCACTTTTGTGTGATACAGTAACAGACAAGCATCTAATTTTATTTGTTTAGCTTATTAATGATTTATGTTAAGAATACTGATTGAAAAAATAACACTGCAGATATTTTGGGTCTACAATGCTATATCAATGCAGTTAGGAAATGAGTAAACATTACTAAGTAGGCAGCTGACTGAACACTGGTGCAAGGTCCTTTGGTATCTGGCTGTTCTTTAAATGCTATATTTACTGCTCAGGTAAAATGTAATGCTAAATAGAATGGTAGAAGACCCAAATTGCTAGTGTGCAGCAAATGCAGTGAAAGTATTCAGACTTTTCACTTTTTAAAAATCATGCAAAAATACCAATCTTTTGGAAAACCTAATTAATACACTCAGAAACACACATTTCATAAAATAGAAATATTGCTTTAGCAGCAAAAATACAAATTGAATACTTAGGGCAGTCTTTATTGACTTTTATCCTATATAAACAAGTCAGTTCTGGAAATGATCTGTTTACTATAATATATAAATCACTTAAAAGTCTGTGAGTAGAATTCCAATAAAATTTGCAGTGCAATCCATGTTTAATCAGAACTTAGTCCCATTACGTTTTCTGACAGGTGGGTATGTATTAGATCACATAGTTCAGCTTTAGACTTTGGGTGCTCAAATTTTTGGCTCTTAAAGGCCCGGTACAGACGGGCATGTTGCGGCGATATTAGGGTTCGATAGGGCTGGGCGTCCAGATGTGCCCAGCCCTAGTGATGTCACAGGTTTGCACGCCCATCCACACAGCTGGTGCCACAGCTGCGCAGCTGTGGCGCCGCATACAGATGCCTGTTGGCAGAAGCAGCATCATAGGGCTGCATTGCAACACTTATAATGGCGCAAAAAAGAAGCTGCCTAGAGCAGCTCCTTTTTGAGTGCGCATTTGTAAAGCCACATGTGGATGCTGCTGCATAGCTGCACAGCAAAGAGGGACAGCGTTTCGCCACCCATGTGTACCGGGCCAAAATCTTACATTTTTGACAGGGAGTAACAAATATTTCTTTTTCAAGGATAAATGGCTAATTTTAAATATCTATTATAGCACTTTGGGAGTTGAAGTTCTTTCTGAACATGCACACACACACTACACACATACATACCCATCCACCCATATGTGTGCGCACATACACACACAGGGAAGGCAATGGCAAAAAATCCCCTCTGAACAAATCTTATTTTATTCATTTATTTATTTATGGTATCTTACCAAATCTTACCAAGAAAGCCACATGAGAGGTTTGCCTCAAGGTCGCCATATGTTGGAAACAACTTGGAGGCAAACAACAACAAACAACTGACCTTTTTTGGGGGCTCAAAATGAAGCCTGCTTCAAGCATTGTGAGACCAAAAAGACCACAATCCTAAACACATTTACCCAAGATTAAGTCCTATGAACCTGAAAGGGGCTTCCTCCCAAGGAGACACGCAGTGGGACCGAGCCCCAAAAGGAGGGCTGTATTCCCCCCAACTCTTCTGCAAAGCTGCAAGTGCTCCTTGAGGGCATTCATCTTTGCCCCTTTTCCTTTCCTTTCAAAATTGCTTTGAGGAGGGGGTGGATGGGGGGGTCATGGAGGTGGTGGACTGGGTGGCCCTTGCAAGGACTACCCCCAATCAGACCTGCTTGTGGGGGGCTGAGGGGTGGGCGACCCAAAGGGATACAGGGGGTCCAGCCCTAGAGCTCTGGCTCCCTCCCCCACTTCCCCCCAAAGAAAGACCAGCTACCCTCTGCCAGAGTGGCCCAAGGGAGCCCAGGGGCGTTCTGCATGTCCTCAGGGGCTCCTTCCTTCCTTCTTTCCTCTTCCTACCTCCTCCTCCATGCTTCGCTACTGCCGTTGCAAACCTCTAAACAAATTGTGTCAAGAAACCCCCATGATAAGTTTGCCTTAAGGTTGCCATATGTTTGAAATGACTTGAAGGCACACAACAGCAAAGACTACAGTTCCCAGACCCCCAGTTGTGAGGGGGTCCTTATGCCAGCTCCTTATGGCCCTGTTCCCCCTGGGCAAACTGGGCTGAGAAAAGGAACTGGGCTGCATGTGCGCACTCGTGCCCCATCCTCTGCCCTTTCTACTGGTGGCTGCCGTGCCCATGTAAACTGGGCCACATGCCACTTCTGGCATGCGTGCCATAGGTTTGCCAACACGGTTCTAGGTCTACAAGATGCTTGGACTTTGCTGTGTTAACTTCAGTTTATATTTTATACATTTGCTGACAGAGCAATATGAAAACGCCATCCCTTTGTAATTTTTGTCTCATTATAGAGAGAGTCAACACTGTTTCTTGTAGTTTTACTGGCAAATATATGCCAGATGTCTTTGGAAAGTTAAGCTTCCCATTTTTTCATTTATTTTCTAAGTTTCACAGATGTTACAGTCTACTTTTGAGAGATGAGCAAGAAAAAAAAAAGAATAATGGAAATGAGTGTAGATTACTGTAACCCACCCTTTCTTACAGGCTCTTCGCTATTTAGCAGAATGTCGTGCCAATAGAGAGAAAATGAAGAGTGAGCTGGGTATGATGCTAAGCTTACAGACAGTTGTACAAAAGTAAGTACACATGCCTTGTGTAGTAATGTCACATAATTAATGTTATCATGCATTAATGTTGTTTTAATATACCTTTAAATTAGTCATTGTTTTGAAAATAAAGTGCCCAAGGGGCAAGAGGAGATGAAAAAGAATACCACAACTGAAATAGTTTGATAATGGTAAATCCAGCCATTGGTGCATGCTAGATTGAATGAATAGAATTTGTTAAGTCAGCATGTATGTAAGTCTCATTCATTCAGTAAGAGTATTCTAGCTGGGCCTAAAACTAGATTTAGCTTCCTGATTCTAGTGGCTCACTGGTAATGAAGTAAGTGGCTAGCTGTAATTCTGAAATCTTTAGAATAATGTTTTTGTTTGTTTGTTTGTTTGTTTGTTTTTGTTTTGGTGACTTTTCAGTTCTCCTGGCAGTTAAAGATTTTGTTCTGTTACACAAATGCACTTTAAAGCTGCAGAGACAGCAAAAGAAGACTTGGATGCAACATGTTGTAACTTTGCAGATGGCACCAGGAATATCCTAACAATATAACTATACATGTATACCTCAGTTAATGAAATGGATGTGTTTCTTGGCATCACTTCTTTAACAGAGGCAGAAATAACATGAGAAAGAGGAGAGTATGTTCCTCCACCAAGGGAAAAAAAAAAAGGACAGCCCAGACTTCAACATGATTCAGCAAACTGTGGCCAGTTACATACCGGCAGTTGGGACGTCCAGAGGACCGTCCCTTTTTAAAAAGGGGCGTCTCTTCTAGACCGCCCTGAGTCTAGTACGGACTGTGTCCGTACAAATGGCGCCGGCCCTTCTCATGGCCGGCGCCATAGTTGACGTATCGGACGCTGAGCGTCTGAATCGCGTGGCCCTAATGATGTCAGAAGGCGCCTTTGGCGCTCGTGACGTCATCAGTGCGCCGCGGAAGAAGCTCCGAATGGACTTCTTTTTTGCTCCGCACGGGAGCCGCGCGGTTTGGCTGCTACAGCTCCCGCGCGGTGCAAATGGCGCCGGCGGGGGACCACCGCAAAGCGGCGGTTTGTATCCCGCCTGAGTTTCTCTGGTCCTCTTTCCATCCTCCCACTGTCAGTGCTGCTAAAAATGTTCCATCTAAAGAGAGGATGAGGAGGAAATTAAAAACCCTTTCTATATAAAGCATTTTCACTCACAGAATCTATGTTAACAGAGGTATACTTTCATGTCATTTGTTTTGAAATAACTCCTGCTGCATTCAGTAGGGTTTTAGTCCTGCGTAAATGTGTATAAGATTTCAGTTTAAATGTTTCCAAGTAAGTAGTTGTATTGGTGCTGTGATATTGTGCAAAAATACAGGTGGGTTAGTTTATAGTTTGCAGATAAGTATTCCCATTTTGTGTTCATTGGAAAGTGATTCATGTTGCAAATCAAAGCGTGTTATCATACATAACATTAAACAGCATCATGATGGCTATTTTTGCATGTAACAAGAAAAATACTGCCAGGGGACTGAGATATCAGTAGCTCTTGATACTGAGCGATGAATTAATGAAAGTTAAATTCCAATTACTTAACTAGAGGCAGCTTTTTTACAAGAATGTCTTGCCTTTGCCAGTGTCATGTTGAACTAAATCCAGCACTCCTTTTTCCAATTTATTACTTGCCTAAGATGATCAGCTCAATTAATATGTATTTAATTGCATGGGAGTCCCTTGCAGGTAGGATAAGACACACAGACTTCAGTAAAACTAACCATCTCCATCAATTTTAATTTCACACAGTGTTAATTGCTTGTAGCTCCCATTAATAATTAAACTTTGAGAATTAGACAAGTTTTAAATAGATGCTATTTTTTTTTAAGTTACTACAAGTCTGTGTGTGGTGCAGGAGATAGAGATAGGTCATATAAGAAAACAATTTGAATCTGGAATGTCTTGCTGGCTCATAGTTGCTTAAAATTCTTCCAAAGCATGCTGTCTCTCTGTAACCCAGCTCCAGTTTCTGAAGCTGAAGGACAAGGCAACAGAGAACCCCACCAGTGGGTGGTAGGACTCTCTACTACTATTTTGGATCCAATGACTGGATTACGAAACATAAGCTTGATGAAGTGGTGATGTAGTTCTGAATCCTCTTGGTTATTCCCAACTAGAGGAGACCTGCTGAATCAGTTGTTGAATAAGTGAGTCAACACATGGGTAAATACTATTAATTTACTAGGTCTAGTTAAGACACAACAGGATTCAAGCCATGATTTGCTTTTAAGATTGCAAAAAAATATTGGGGTGGGGGGAACTATAACCCAGGTTGCTCCACTGACTGAAGGAGAATTTGAGACCACCTCCTTGGATCATATATCCCAATTTGTTACCATAAGTCAAAGCTCAATGATCTCATTTTTAAAAATGACAATAGCAATTAATAAAGTATCCAAAATGTCAGCACACTTTGTGGTTGATTTTTGAAATTATCCCTGATCCCTTTAAAAGTAGGCTATTAACCAAAAGAAATGGCAGGAAATGGTTGATGTGGGAAACTTGAAAGGCAATCATAACATTCGCACTTCAGAGCTACCAGAGGATATTGAAGAAAATAATATAGTAGTACCTATTGTTAATAATTAATGGAACTCAGATTGTGCAGCATTGTGATCAGAAAGGATTTTGAAGAGAAAGCCTAGAGATATTCTAGCATGTTCAAATGTAAGAATGTACCTTTTAAAAAAAGAAAAAAGTATGGCAGAGATATTAAAGACTTAAAACATTATAGACAATGTAATCTATTGAAACTTAGAGAAGAAATACTTTATTTTCTGGCATATAAGACTACTTTTTAACCCAGGAAAATTTTCTCAAAAGTCAGGGGTCGTCTTATATGCCAGGTTTCGTCTTATAGGGTGAGTGCTGAAACTACCAAGCCAGATTGGAGCATCTGGGGCTTTGTATACAAACCAATCCAAGCAGGCTTTGTATACATCAGGTTTTCCTGCTAAGTACCTGCATGTCATAAGCATTTGAATTAGAATTACCATATTGAAATCAAATCTGATGTTTTTTTAATTTTTATTTGGTGTGCATTGGAAGAGAAGTAGTCTTATACGGCGAGTATATCCCAAACTCTGTATTTTAACTGGAAAAATTGTGAGTTGTCTTATACGCCGGAAAATACGGTAATTTAAATCCATGATTAGAATGCTTGATAAGGAGAGCATGTGGTTATTGATTGCTGTTGGGGAGACTACATAGAGATCTTGAACTGTAAAAGCATATGTTGATGGTGATGAAAAACTGGACAGTGGGTGCATCTAAACTGATGCTAGTTAAGGGCTGCAGCTCCTTCCTATAGAGCCCTGGGATTTCTAGTTTTCCAAGGTATTTTTAGTCTTCTGTACTAAAGAGTACTGATGCCTCACCAAACTACAAATCTCAGGGTTTTGCAGAAAGGAGCCATGCCAGTTATGGTGATATCAAACTGTATTATTTCCACAGTGTAGATGTACCCAACAACAATTATCTGGTTTCTCTTCAAATTGTGTAAATTTATAGCCCTTTTAGAGAGCCAGTGTGGCATAGTGGTTTGAGCGTTGGACTCTGGAGACCAGGGTTGGATTCCTACTCGGCCATGTAATCCACTGGGTGACCTCCGGCAAGTCACATGTTCTCAGCCTCAGAGGAAGGCAATGGCAAACCTCCTCTGAACAAATCTTTCCATGAAAGCCCCATGATAGGTTCACCTTTAGATTTCCATCAATCAGAAAGGCACACAGCACACACTTACCTGCTTTGTTTTATTTTTAGATGTCAAAGCATTTGACACAAATTTTTATAAATACCTGGAAGAAAAAGTGGGAAACATTGCTCATAACAGTACTCATTATATTCTGTTATGGTAGAATAACTTCTTATAATCTGACACTTTGGTTGGAATCCTGTTGGAGCGTTGTGCTGTTGTAAAAATGATGATACAGGTAATTGCATTTTTCTCAGACGTTGCTTAAGTGCACTCCTGCACAGTCACATGCACACACAGCCCTCTCTTTTAATTTTGACTTGCTGGACCGGGCACTAATAGATCATTGCACTATGAGTGAGGTTCCGGCCTTGGCGCTTGTTGTGTAGCTGGTTACACAGCTACAGGCCCCAGTGTACTTATGCTGATATATATTTATTCTACTGAAGGTTTATAGGGTCTTGACCCAGATGTGAAGTATTAAGTCTGCGATATGAATAATCAGAGATTGATAAGATCAATCACTGATTGATCAGATTCGAGGACAGTGGTGGCTAAATTTTTGCCTTCGAGATCAAAATTGGTATGTTGGTATGGGTTTTTAGTGAGCTCACTTGGTGGGTGAGGGCAGAGCTGATGCTCCTCTTGCTGTTCCCTTCTCAACTGCTATTGAGGGACACTTCTGACATAAGCATTGGTGAAATAAAGGTTTTCTAAAAACATTCACTTGTGCCACATAAGCATCCTTAGCAGTGTTGTTCCCCATCATGAATTACAGCAAATTCACATACCCTACTGTTCAGCATCTGTGAACAACACGCTTCTCCAGACGCTTATATTCTGATATATACACATATCATATGCATAGAGAATCATATCAGTAGCATATCTTGGCAGATTTGTCAGGGAGATTTTTCTTGGAGGGATTATCTTTAATGTATAAGAATTAAAAGCCACATTAAAACTGAATTAACTAAGGACCACATAAAACACACACTTAAAAGACTTTAAAAACAATAAATAGCACAGTTTAAAATAATGCCACACTTAACAGCCCCTTTTCAATTTTAAAATCCTGTCTGAATAAAACGTTTTGGCCTTCTGATGGAAGGACGGACAGAATGAGGCCATTCTAGCCTCCCAAGTGGGAGGGGAGTGTTGTAAAGTATAGAGGCATCTGCTAAGAATGCTGCACCAACCCCGGTTGCTACACATTTGGTGCATGACTACGGTGACCAACCATCACAGGCCTGGGGTGGCCCGCTGCAGTGGACTGCCAGCAAGGAGCATTTTTTGTGTGTGTGCTCCTTTTGTGGCTGGGTTTGGGCTACCTTATGCGGCTGCAGCACAGCTTAGGTCTGATCTGGAGGCATGCATCACCTGAATGCCATGCCCCGGATCAGCCTGAAGGTGGCTCTTTTGGCCCATCCTCAGTGATAGAGAACCTTTTACAGACCGAGTGCCCAAACTGCAACCCGGACCCCACTTATTTATTGCAAAATGCCACGTCCCTCTGGCTTTCTAGTAAGAAACTCCGGCAAACTCTGTGCTTGGGCAACAGCATGTGTGCCCACAGAGGGGGCTCTGAGTGCCACCTCTGTCACGCGTGCCATAGGTTCGCCATCACTGGCAGGCTTTTAAGAGTTTATTGAACATTACCAATTTACTCTGAATTGCACCCAGAAGCAATGGGAAGTAACCGAGGCATGTGGTACCATGGAGAAATTTGGCATTATGAGAAATGAGTGTGGTTGGTGCAAAAGTTTTAAATGTGCATGGTCACTCCTGGCTACTGTAGAAACCTGGGCCTTCAGGTTCAGGGCAGCATCCAGGTGTATAACCAAGCTACAAGCCTATCTCTTCAGGAGGAGTCTAACCCCATGTAGCCCAGGCTGTATCCTATTCCCTTGTCTATCTTTCAACTGACTAGGGTCATCTCTGTCTTGTCTGGATTAAGCTTAAGTTTGTTTACTCATATCCAATCCATTACTGATGCCAGGCATAGATTTACAGAAGATACAGCTTCCTTGGAGTGAGGTGGAAAGGAGAAATAGAATTGGGTGTCATAAGCATACTGATGGCATTGGACCCTAAACCTCTGGGCAGCCTCTCCCAGCAGTTTCATGTGGATATTGAAAAGTATGGGGGACAGAACTGAGTCCTGAGGGACCCCACAGGCAAATGGCCAAGGTGTCTCCCAGCACTACTTTTCTGGGTTCACACCTCCAGAAAGGAACAGAGCAACTGTAAAACTATGCCTCCAAGTCCCATCCCAGTCCAGAAGGATACCATGGTCGATGGAATAGAAAGCTTCTGAGAGGTCCAGTAGAACCAACAGAGACACACTCCCCCATCTAGTTCCTGGTGTAGGTTGTCCATCAAGGTGACCAAGGCTGTCTGTATCCCATAACTGGGCCTGGAACCAGACTGACATGGATCTAGATAATCCATTTCATACAGGAATCTGGAGCTGGGAGGTAACCATATCTCTTGTTACCTTGCGTAAAACTGGATTATTGGACACTGACCAATAGTTGCCTATTACATATGGTTCCAGGGAAGGTTCTTTTCAACAAAGTCCTCAAAACTGTCTCCTTGTTGTAAGGAGGTGTTGACAACTCCCTTTCCCGCTTGGTCACTTCGCATGTGGCCTTTCTAATGAGTCAGGAAGGGTAAGGATCACATGGTGGCTCTCGAAGGATCCTGTCCATATCCTCAGGAAAAGAATCCATTATTGGACAACCAGAGGCCATGGTTAAACATCAGACTTGGTAGTTGGATGTGGTCTATGTTCTGAAATGTTAAAACACCGTAGTTTTCCATGCAGACTGAAAAGCTGTGGAAGGGAAAATGCTGAAACAAGCTCTTGTGTGTTGCGAAGTTCTTTTTTGACAGCTTGCTGGAATAAAAAGCAAAGATAACTCAAGATGCTATTTTAAAAAGAGACAGCATATTTTAATGTGATGTTAGTGTATGTGAGAGATGCCAGACTGACAGTTTTGTGGGTGGAGGTCAGTACCTAAAGGGGAAAATATAGGAGGATTGGCAGTGAACGGCTTTCTTTTTTCTATTTCTTTGTGCCAAAGGGTATGCTGATACCTACCCTAAGGAAAATAATGTTGTTTGGTCCCTCTGTCAGCTAAAGCATTGCTTGTGTCACTAAATGTTTTCTCCCCTAAAATGGCATAAATTTTCATATACTGTAGTACAATAAAAAATTAAATACTTCTTTTACAAACAAAAGAGCCAACTCCTAGCATTCCATCCCATTTCACCGGCCAAGAAATGGCCTCTCCAGGCATTGATTATTGAATGTATGAAGGGGCTACAAGAATGTGTGTGATTTGCTTTGCTCCCTTGATGTTTTGCACATTGGCAGTTTTCCTGAGCTGACATGCAGTTGGCTTGACTCTGGAGTGGGTTGATATCTTTGTGCATAGGCTTGATGATACAGTGATGAGAGTCCTATCCCCATTTTCTAAAGCAGTGGTTCCCAACCTGTGGGTCAGGACCCTTTTGGGGGTTGAATGACCCTTTCACAGGGATCGCCTAAGACCATCAGAAAACACATATTTGCATGTACCAATGAAAATAATTGCATGGTTGAGGGTCGCCACAGCATGAGGAACTGTATTAAAGGGTCACGGCATTAAAAAGGTTTGGAACCACTGTTCTCAAGGCTATGGGTAGTGTGGCTGTATGGTGCTCCTTTGGAGTCAGGCCGCTGGAGTGACACACAGCATCATGGGCAAATTCAGGGCATGCTTTGTCAGGACACTGCACCCCAACTCCTCCCACAGGCCGGCATTTTGGGTTCATCTGTATAGGGCCTAAGTCTTCATCAGTCTGGGCTCTTTGACTGGTATGGCCATGTCTTCCTGGCTTATGCATCAAGTCCAAATATGCTAGGAAATTTTGCATGGAGGAGGAGTCAAAGCATAGGGCGTTCCACTGTCCAGTTATAATTTGCTTATGCTGTGGCGTTGAAAGGGCCAAGCAGGCAGGCTTGGAAGGCATGGATATTTGCTACTATTATTTTCTAATTTCTGTATTGGAGATATAAGAAAGAACTAATATCCTAGGGAGCCTCATAAAGGTTTTCATGGTTTATATTTGGAAAATGAAATGAACTGGGAAATAAAAATACAATTGTCAATTTTCTTTGCCTTAGGACCACAACACCAGGGGAGACAAAATTGTTAGCTTCTGAGATCTATGATATTCTTCAGTCTTCCAGCATGTCTGACATTGACAATGTGAATGAGATGAATTCTCGACGTCGGAAAGCTCAGTTTTTCCTGGGAAGTACAAATAAACGTGCCAAAACAGTGGTTTTACACATAGATGGCCTTGATGATTCGGTAAGGAATTCTTAAGTACTTTTTAATCTACAACCCACATAGGGAATTGATGGTCTGGAAGAGGCAACTGTTTTCTGAAATGCACCTGAAATGTTAATCCTATACACTAAATGTCATATAAGTAGTAATGTTTATTAAGACTGTTTTACAAACAGCATGTAGGAATTGTTTTTAATTATTAATGAAGCACAGTTTTAATTTTTTCCACTGAACTATGGAAGGATCTTGTGATTTGTCTGTATGGTTGAGTACATTAAATTTCTCCACCTGTACTGAAAATGTTTGTTTATTATTTTGATTGCTTTTGAATGTGGAAGCGAGTAGAACTCCATATTGGAATTGGTGTATCTTTCTAGCTTCAACCAACTGATGAAAGAGTAATTTTTCCTCACTATTTTTTTCTTTTCAGAATGATGAAACATGCAGAATAATTTGTTGTTTTATAGGTTCAGACCTAAGGAAATGTTGGCGTTTCTTACTGGCTTTTCCTGACATCTTTTCTCGTTGTCTGAGATTTCTTTGGCTATCAGACAACCGTTGTGATAATGAGGTCTCAGTGGAGTCTTTATGCATTGTCAGAATAACTTCTATAAATTTATCCTCCATTCCCTTGTAGATAACACCCCAGGGCCATGTTTGCCTTTTTATGGCTGCCAAGCAGCATGTAAGACTGTTTGAACATGTTATCCACAAGTGCCCTTAGGTCTGCATGTTTCAGTTTTGTAGCCATTTTCAATGATCAGACCTAATGTACTGCTACAGTGACATACATTTTTGCCAAGTAAATATGTTAAAAGAACCAGATTTGATGGTATCCCATCTTCTCTAATGAAGTCATTGATTGTTAATCTAATGAATAATGAGCATATGCACATCTCTCTTCTTCCAGAGTTAACTTTCCTCCTTGCTCTATCTATCTTTCTTCCCTCCCGCCTTCCTTAAGCCAGGTCTAATCAGTTCCAGCAGTCCTGTGCCTATTATGTTTACTGACTGGGTAGTTCATTTGTTTGCCCATCAATGTCTTGTAAGCTTTTCTAAAAGCCAGAAAAATGCTGCCTGTTTCTCTTTTGCCTGCCAGTTTAAATACACATTAAATGCACATTGCCACTGTAAATGTTCTAAGGTCAGCAAATCTTTGGGTTGCTTGTACTGTCTCGTAAACAGAGCTAATGCAGATTCTTGCAATTTCACTCCATTATGTTGAGGTAAAGATGTTCATTCCTAGTAAGTAGTCTTAGAGTATGAAATGCAGACATGCTTGATTTAAAGGACTTCCTTATTGACCTGTGGCTTCTTCAATGTGAAGGGGGTTATACTTCTAGTAGAAGGTTCTTAACATATGTTGTCCTCAACACCATCTTGGTTTCTGGGAAGAAGACATCTACACTTGCATCTTAGTTTTTATGCAAACTTTGACAACATGTTCCTTTAGTCTTCAGAGGAGGATGAAAAACAGTGTTTGTAAATCATTTTTTACTTCCAAGTGTTGGTGCTCAAACTGTAGTTGGCACTTAAGCAATTTAAGATAGAGAGGATTTTTTTCCATTTATCCATGAAAGTGTAGCATCTTAAGACTTAACAATATTTTTAATTGTAAAAAATTGAATAATGTTTTTTTCCTTTCCCCTTTTTTTTTTAAGATTCTAGGTATCTGAAAAATCAAAGTAAGCTAATGTAGGTCCACACTGGTTTCCCCTCAAAGTGCAGTAATAGCTGAACATCTGTATTTTGCATTTTACATGGTAACACTTGATGGTCTTTTCATTTGAAAGCTAAATAATTCACACTTTAAGGCAGGCATGGACAAAGTGCAGCCCTCTTGATTTGGCTGAACGGCAGTTCATGTCAGCCTTAGCTGGTGTAGCGAGTAATGAGTTGCAGTCCAACAACATCTGAACAGCATCTTTGCCATGCTTTCATTGAGGTTGTGTATTTGGGGCTGTCTTAAAACGGAAAACTCATTAGCAGAAATTCCACCACTGCTTCTTCCAATAAACTTCCTCATGAAGTTCATTATTTCTCTATCATCCTGCCAGATTATTGTGCAGCATTTGAAAAGTGGATCACATAATCTCCAATCCTATTTCATTGGCTTTAGTTGTGTCAGTGTTTTACATAGAGTGCTGGTATGGGCCCTTAAAGCCCTAAACCACTTAGGATCTGATTGTCTCATAATAATCTGCCTGATGCTGTATGAGCTTGCCTGATCAGTAGGCAAGCAAAGGAGACAGGGTCTTCTCAGCAGTGACCATGGAAAAGCTTCCTAGTGTAAATTCAGCGGGCTCCTTTTTTACATATTTAGAAAGATGTTGTTATTGTTGTTGTTTTAAAATGCTAATGGCTGCTGTTCTTGCTGAAGTTTTACTATCACACTGGCTTTTGATATTATAAGTATTGTGTGTGTTTTAACGGATGTATTGTTTTTTTATATTACATAGTATTTTTCCCTACTCTGCACCAGCTGCTTTAGTTATTTTTTATTAGAAGAAGTAGATATAAACATTAGTTATTTTTTATTAGAAGAAGTAGATATAAATATTATATAAGCTAAACTATTAAAGCAGTGATTCTCAAACTTTGGTCCTCTAGGTGTTTTGGACTTCCACTCCCAGAAGCCCCAGCCAGCTTGGCCAACAGTCAGAAATTCTGGGAGCTCAAGTCCAAACATCTGGAAGACCAAAGTTTGGGAACCACTGTATTAAAGTATGACATTAGTATTTTATACACTGCTTTTAGTTTCAGCTCTGGGAAGACAGTAGGATATAACCATCATCATCACCATCATCATTTTTTTATTTAAAAAAAAAACAAACATCTGCGGACTGAGCATTATGGTAGAAGAAAAAAGTGATGCACAATGTAGACTGAGAATACTTGAGGTCTTTGAAACACGTGTAGTAGGATTTGTTTAGAGAGTTACCTCTCTTGAAATAGTAATCAGACTTCCTAATGATTTAATAGCTTAATGTATGGTTAAAGTGATAGAAAGCTACCAAACAGAATATTGAGTTCTGCCCCAACATACACAGTAAACACTTATTCATGGCAAACAACTGCAGTTTCCAATTCCGCCAAATTATGATTTGCACACTTCATAGCTTAGCCAGTTTGGCTGTAAAAGCAAACTGCAGTTAACCAATTAACTGTGTATCCAGAAGAGGAGGTGCCTGACACTGATGCTCAATCATGTAATACAAAATAATTTTGGATGTTACTTGTAAACAGAGTAATTGGGCTGATTCAAATGTAGTGGGAAACTATTTTCCTATTTCATGAACAAATCTCAGGTTAGAGTGATCCCTAATAAGAATGGTGAGATAAGAGGTTTCTTCTTCAAAACAAACCATGGATCACTTGGATAGTTGTAGTCTAGATGTCCTAGTTTCTAAACGAGGATCATACAGGTGATTTAGGTACCAGAAAACCACACTGCCCCAATGCATGTGAGCCAGCCTATGTTCTTGATCATTAAGTTGAAATTATTGACAGGGTGTTTATGTTTGTGCACAGGCAAAGTTCAGAATTTAGTGCAAGCTGAGAAGAACTTGTGAATGACCTCAAATCAAGCAAGCAGCAACATTCCAAGCTCAATAGGATTTAGTGCTTCTGCAAACAGCAAGCTCTCAGCTGGCCTGACTTGTGTTGAAGTAGTGTTCAACAATCTGGGAATGGGGGATGCTGTGTAAAATTCTCACATTATAGGGGGTGGGCAAAGTGTGACATTGGAGCTGCATCCTATTGCTTGCCCCAGCATCTCTTTTGCCCTCCCCCTGCATCAAAGAAGTCTGGGAATTTGGGAGACAGTCCAGGTTGTCTCAGAGTCAGAAAGGTGGCCCCTGTCCCCAGCATAGTTTCCCATCCTGAGATATGGCCTACCTAAAGTATTTATTCTGAAATAGAAGTCTGCTTGGGCTCCTAAGATATTTGAGGGAGATTCTTATTTTGGTCCCATTACCCTCTAAGGCAGGAGGGTGGGATGGTTGGATTGACTTTCTGAATGATCTTGGGATTCCCCTGCCGGGAGCAAACTGACACTTCCCAGTTGTCCTCCTTCTGGAAGATAAAGACTGTTTAGTTCCTATGGGGTTTTCGTAATTGATTGGCTTCTGAGGAAGGAGTTTTTTAACTGCTGAAAGTTCTACTTTCCTTATCAAAGTGCTTTTAAAATGCCTTTCACTTCATTGTATTTTAGCATTATAACTTTTTAAAAATAAACTCTCTGTATATTTCTCTGCATCTGATTTAATCTTGTGGCAAGCCACTTTGAGACCCCGCTCTAGGAGAAAGGTTTTGATATAAATCAAATAAATGCTTGTGCTAGCTCTCCAAGACAATGTACTGCTTTATTGTCTTGCAGTGTCGTGAATGCATTAAAGCATGCTGGGATAACTCAGATCAGGTGCAACCAGCACAGTTCAATGTAGTGTTGTTGCACAGTAGGCACTGTCACTTGCTTTAAAGATAACATTTGCTTGTGTGTTTGTGAGCAGACATTTTCCTTTGGAATCAGAGTTCAGTTTGTGCAGTGCAGTGATGTCCATGAGCTGCCACAGATGAGATAGCTGAAGGATACAACAGCTGCTTTGATGCATTCAGTCAGTATGGATACAAGGTGTCTGATAAATAGCAACTTAAACACTAACTGCTCATCAATGAGCATTTCAGTCAGTCAGAACTTAACCACAGGGGACTGTTTAGCTGATCATACGGAGAAAAGCTTTCTTTGCTTTTCAGCACTTTCCCTTCATTATTCACAGTTGATTCCATCCTGGTTGATCTTCAGAATGTAAGCAAAAATGTTATTTTTAAATTCTTCATGGCTAAATTTATAGCAATACTTCCTCTTCCACTTCTTGTAAAGTAGATCATTGCATTTCATTTTGTTTGCAGTAGTGTTGTCTTACAGGGGGAAATTTTTCATGTACATGTGTCTTTCATATCTAAGGTTATTTACTTAGCTGTTGTACATAATCCATATTTTTTACATTTTAGTCTCGGAGAAACTTGTGTGAAGAGGCCTTGTTGAAAATCAAGGGGGTCATCAGTTTCACGTTTCAGATGGCCGTTCAAAGATGTGTAGTCAGAATCAGATCAGATTTGAAAGCAGAGGTAAGCACCAGGTGTAGCTTGCTGTCATAGTCTTTGGTATTAGGCAGAGCTCTGTTAACCTACTTTTAATCTCTGTTCTTTGTGTAGGCACTGGCAACAGCAATAGCATCTACCAAAGTTATGAAAGCCCAGCAAGTTGTAAAAGGTGAAAGTGGAGAAGAGGTGAGAGAAGAATCTGTCAGAACTTAAAAAGCATGGTCTTAGTAGTATTGGCATTTAAAAAAAAATAAAAACAATCTATTTATTGATTCCATCAGTAACCCAATTCCTACAGGTAATGGAGTCCCGTGAAGAGAGAGGATCTTCTAGTTTAGGGCTGGGGAATCTTATCATCCCAGTACTGTTAAACTACAATGCCCAGTATCTGACTGTTAGCTTTGTGTGGTGATGTTGAATTGCTTTCCTGATTCTGGCTTCTCCATCACTACTCTAATGTTTGTTTTGACTCAGGGCATAGAATAGCTGCATAATGTGGGAAGCAGTGTATGGGGCACTT
Organism: Sceloporus undulatus; assembly: GCF_019175285.1. Taxonomy (NCBI): domain Eukaryota; kingdom Metazoa; phylum Chordata; class Lepidosauria; order Squamata; family Phrynosomatidae; genus Sceloporus; species Sceloporus undulatus. The sequence continues at coordinate 204,603,450 of NC_056525.1, read as the reverse complement.
CTTTTACTTAAATAAGAGAACAGAGGAATTTATGCTTATGTTGAACTCCTCATGCTAACTTTTTATGTAAAGCCTGGTAGAAGTTAAAGATCTGGCACAGATTTAGCAATATACAGTTGTGGTTCCAGATAGTAACTTACATAAAACATAATACAATACAGTATTTTGAAAACATTACCTAGTATTCTGTTTTTAAGAGAGTTTGCACTAACTGTTTTAAGCGGAAACTTGGGTGAAACTGTCTAAGAAGTTACATAAGTCTCTGTGAGATTTCTATCCCAAACTTCATACAGTATAGGTAAGGAACATAAGAAAGGTTATGCTGGATCATACCACAGACCCCTCTAGTCAAGCATTCTGTGCCCATGGAACAGTTTCCCATGGAAGGCCTAAACAGCAGAATATGTGAACATTTGGTTGTCTTGCATTTCTCAGCAAAAGATATACATAAGCATACTATCTCTGATACTGGAGGAGATAGAGGACTATCCTGACTAATAAACATTGATAGATTAACCTCTACGAATTTATCTAATTCCTTTTTAAAGCTGCCAAACAGGAATAGGTTAGGGAACAGAATGCTGGGCTGTTTAAGCCTTTAGCTATTCTTATGATGTTGAAGCTGAGGGGATTTGGGACAAATGTCTCAGGTACCTGTTTAGTAGGACAGTTTCCCTAAAGTTTCTGCTTAATATAAAAGGCGAAATCTTGTAAAATGGTGTATCTTATTCTAGTTGATTGGAGGAATTGAGTGTGTCTTTTTAAATGAATCTAGAAGGTTGTATTATCTCATGCATCACTCTAAACAACCTGGGCTTCTGTGACTGTTAAAATTCTTAATAGGTTTGGATAGTGTCTTAAACAGCACTTGTGGTAATGTTAGCTCAGTAGCAAGGCTAAATTTTGAAAATCTCTTTATAAAATGTCCTAATAAATGGGTGTCCCATATTCCTATAAACAGATGCTGGTTCCATTCCAAGATACGCCGGTAGAAGTGGAACAGAACACTGACCTCCCTGAGTATTTGCCAGAAGACGAAAGCCCTTCCAAAGAGCAAGACAAAGCAGTGTCCCGTGTTGGGTCGCATCCAGAAGGTGCAGCCAGCTGGCTGAGCACAGCTGCAAACTTTCTTTCTAGGTCTTTTTATTGGTGACTGCAAATCAAGGCTAAAAGACTGTGTGAACCAACAGGGGGCCAGTTTTCCATTGGTGTGGTGAACTGCCAAGTGCAATTTGCAATAAGTTATCACAACAGATTTTTAGACTACACAAAACATATGCTGTGTTTTACATTTTATTGGACATTTGGCCTTTTGGGCCAGTCAGAAGGATGGAGGCCTCAAATCAAGGTTTGTTCTTTTTCTTGCCCCTACCCCTGCTCTTATATATTTTATTGCCTCCTTTTTTAATATGGGTCCATGATCAACCAAACATTTTTGAGTGTATAAAGCTTTAAGTTAAAATTCATGATAACTACACATAGAGCCCATTCAGCATAAATCTCAGGACATCTGTGCCAGGAAATAATTAGTTTGAGTTTTGCATGGGTTTAAATGCCTTTTTTTCTTCAACTTGCCTTATTTCAGATTATATTTTTCCTCTGGATGGTTGCTCTAGAGGGAATATCCTGATTTCTTTGCCATTTCATTTGGGTTTTTCACCCCAACTTTGTTCAGAGCCAGTGTGTCTATATTCCACTTGTTGCTTTGCAAGGGAATACGTCCAATGAGGTTAATACGTCCTTAGTGTCTTGGAGTCTTCACCCCTTAATTGACAGCCTATTGCCACTCTCAGTCTGAACTTTAGTAATAAGATATTAAGATGAAAAATATATTTGCATATATTTTACAGTAAATAACTGACTGTAAGAAAATGCTTATTAAGGATGGCCATGATTCTTTAAATATGATCAGAAATAGCTGTTGGAAATTTAGTTTGGTTTAGGAGCTCTGGTGTCAGAATTTGCAATCTGTGCCAGTGATACCTTGTTGCAGATTTTGTCTGTGGTAGAAAGTGTGGTGATGGCCTTGTTTAAAAATTATTTTCAGTCAATGATGAGAACTGAAAAAAACATTGTGTGTGTGTGTGTGTGTGTGTGTGTGTTGGGGACTAAAATGCTGAATATGCCATAGTGCCACTGCCCTACATGTCAAACATTGATGGCTTGGTGGAAATTTGACTATTATCCTTGTTGCCTTTGACAGAGTGCTTTTATATTCCACCTCCTTGTACTATGGCAGGCGGCATGAGATGTGGAACCATGTGAAAGCTGGTTGTGGAGCTGGGAATAGTGCAGGAATGTGCCTGATGTCCCCAGGGTAGCGTTGGCAACCTACAAAAGTGGAAGCAATCCACAAAAGTGCACTAACCTGGTCTAGACAACCAACAGACCAACCCATAGCTGCATAGTTGGTTTCATCTCATGGTGATGCAGACATAGTAAATGTTAATAGGTGCCTGGATCACTGCATCTTGTTTCTGCTTAGCTGCCAGAAAGTTTAATACATACAGGTGAAATTTCAATACGTAAATAAATAAATATTAGACAGAGCAATTTAAGTGACTGAAATCTAGGCTGAGATTTTTCTTGATATGTTAGAACAACTCTAATACTGAGTCTACTATCTTCCATTTTGTGACTCAATCCATACAGATATTGACTACATCAGTGAGTTAAATGTTTTGAGGCATAGCTTTGCCCTTTTGATAGTCTTATCTCTTGTGACTTGCACAACAGCAATTAAGTAGCATCAAGTAATTGTCAGTGTAATGAAAACAACATGCAAAGGAGAGAGGAATGTAAAATACCAGTAATTAGTCAAAGTTCACTTAAATTCAGTGTCCATTTGAAATAATAGAATTTACTTTCAGATTTGTTTTCCCCTCTTTTTTTTATACTGTATCTAGGGTTTTTGTTTTGAAGTTTACACGCACAGAATACAAGCTTTCTAAGGCATGTATTGTATTAAATATGTATTACTAAGCATATTGCTGTCTAGAATGTTACAATACCAGACGTGTTTGCAAAGCCCCTGTTAGATAGCCATGGACACAATGTTTACTTTTAACATCTCTGTCTCTTTCTTTCTGTGTGTATTTTGCATTGCCGCACACTCACTGCACTACATGACATACCCCTTTGGATATTAATGGTTCAGTACAAAGTAGATATTAAAAACTCATGTATTCAATTTGTAGGTATGCTTTTTTGGTATTGCAGCTCTCTCATTTGAAGTGTCTGTAAAAGAGCTTTTCAAATACTGTAAAATAAAAGTGAAATATAATGAACCATCACTCTTCTGGTCTTCTAAGGATATTTGCAGGGTATTGGTCTCCTACGCATGAGCTTGTTGCTTTCGGAATGCATAAAGATCAGCATGGTGTCCTGGTTATAATTGGGAGAGCAAGAATTTTCACAGCTGCAGTTGCACCAGGGGGCAGATGTGTATACTGAAATCTGGTCCCTTGCAAAACTGCAAGGGACTTTTGTTTTCTATGGAAGCAGAATCCAAGCTGCCATGACCACAGACCCTACATTCAAAATGTACTGCTTGTTAACAGAAACTGAGGCTGTGGATTATAGTGTGTGGTAGATGAGCTTTGATTCAGTTTTGCTGATACAGTTGGCCTTCCATATCCACAGACTCAATCATCCATGGCTTGAAGCTATTCCAAAATATATAAATTCCAAAAAACAAACCTGGATTTTGCCATTTTATGTAAAGGAAATCATTTTACGACACCATTGTATATCATGGGACTTGAGCATCCATGAATTTTGATATCCATGGGGGGTCCTGGTCCTGGAACCAAACTCCAGTTGATACAAAGGGCCCACCCTACTAACACATGGTGCTAGGGTATTGCCTCCTTGCCCTACTGTTCTAATTAGGTGCCATGGTTGGCGTCAGATTCTCTCTGCTCTTACATTCCCAGTCTGCTCTAGTAAGTTGCTAAAACAAGATGCTTATATGGTTTTGTAAATTTCTAGATGCTTGGTATGCAGGGACTCAATTGTTTTTCCAAAGTTTCTGTTGTTTTTTCTACTCTTACCTGTTATATCATTACCAACCACCCTGTTGGATAGGCATGAAGCCTTGGTTTTTTATCTTTGACTCCCTCACTTCCTTGCTCCCATGGTTAGTCTGTTTCCAACTCATGATACATGTCCCTTTACAACAGTGGTAGGAATTATTTAGCCCTCCGGCTGTTGAACTGCAGCTTCCAGCACCTCACACTAACATAACCAGTAGTTAGGAATTCTGGGAGTTATGATTCACTAACTGGAGGGCTGAACAGTTCCTCTCCCTAATTTTTTTGTGGGTTTTTCGGGCTATGTGGCCATGTTCTAGAAGAGTTTCTTCCTGACATTTCGCCAGCATCTGGCTGGCATCTTCAAAGAAGTCCTCTCCCTGATTTCAAACATTACAGGAATATGGCCTTTCCTCTTGCTCCTTTTAGCAGCCCCCCCCCCCCCCACTTTCACACTCTAGTAATCTGATCTTTGCTGCTATGAGTATCTCCTCTCTCCTATTCTGCTGTATTTCACCAAAGTGAGGTGCCTTGCAATGCAAACAGATTTAAGAGGATGCTTTTAACTTGAGTTGTAGTAAAATTAAATAGAATTAAACTCTTCCTTCCTACAGAATGTGAATTCAATAATTATTAGGTGCTATTTGCATTTTTAGACTCTGTCCACATTAAATCCTAAAACATATTTAATGGTGTGTTTAGTTTTGTCCCTCTTGGAAACTCCTTGGGGGCAGATGTCTTTTTTTTTTGTATTTGATAGTGCTATGTGCTTTGTTAGTATTATATAATTGAGTTTATATCGGTGTTTTCTTGTTATACACACACACACACACACACACACACACACACACCCTAAAGCCTCCAGAGGAGGAATTTTATTATACACTGCTGAATGAATTATTTGCCTTGTCATCTGAGTTGAAGAAAAAAATTCACCTTTCTTTGTATGCACAGATAAAGGTGTGCTGTGGTATACTGCTGTTTGTAACTGTACTGATTGGTATTTGCTTTTTTAACAGAGGTGATTAGTTTAATTTTTAGTACTGGAAAATAGAAGTGGCTCTCATTATTCATAAGAATGATGGTAACCAGGAGAGAAAGTCATTTATAATTGGTTGAGTGCCTACTTCTCAGGGTTGATATCTAGTCAACATACCTCACAAGTGAAGTGGGTAGGGAGAACCATGTATATTGTCTTGAGATTATTTAGAGCAAGGGTTCCCAACCTATGCTCTGAGGCTCTGCATACACTTCCCAGGTGCTCCGCGGCTGCTTCAGGAAAATGAAAGAAATAAAAATTGAATTAAAGAATAAGAATATATTCTTATATATACTCCTAAACACCTTTAACTTGTAAGACATAGGGTAGGCCTCTTAAGGGCTCTGCCATAGAAATAAGGGCTCAGTAAGTTAAAAAGGTTGGGAACCCTTGATTTAGAGGAAAAAGAGACAATAAAAAACTAAAACAAATGCATAGAAGGTGACAGATAATTTAAAACAAATTTATCTAGTGTCTGTGAAATTGAAATTAGAATATTTTATTCTGAGTATAATTGGAGTTAAGCCCTGGAATGTAGGTTTACATCTTCCATGGTTCATTTATTGAGCCAAAATGGTGATTATGCCTCATCCCAACTTGGTAACAATAACAAGTCCTCATGGATATAGATATAATTCCAGCAGGCAGGTGTCATATTCATGCATGTTTATAACCTGGCATTTTCCTTTATTAGAGATAGAATGTCAATTGAGTGTTGTTGTGTGTCTGCAAGTTGCGTCTGATTTATGGTAACCCTAAGGTGTCCTTATCCTGGATTTTTTTTCTTGGCAAGATTTGTTTAGGCGCTTGAATTTGCGTACCACTGAGGCTGAGAGAGTGTGAGTTTTATGAGATCATCCAATGGGTTTCCATGGCTGAACAGGGATTTGAACCCTAGTTTTCAGAGTCATAATCCAACACTCAAACTGCTACACTATCTTTTTCTATGAACACACCGGCATTTGCAGTGCAGTTGTCTGTTGTGCTGGTAAAAGACATAGCTGTATATTTTTTTACTGTATTTTTGTCCAGGGAGATGAGCAGGTCCTCTTTGGAATTTGTGAATAACATGAAAAATTCTCTTAAGCACAGAACCATTTTGAAAACATAATCCCCCTGTCCCATCCTGTCCCATTCTCTCATCTTCTTTTTACAAAAGGCAGTGAAGCTGCTTCCCAGGTTACATTCTCTGAGCAACTTTTGTAATGATTCCTCTCAAGGATTAGTGCAGCCTTGGATAGTGAAGCAATTGTATAATGGGCTACATAAGTAGTGGAATGAGGTGGTGAGAGTGGACTATACCAGTTTGGATGATAGATGAAGGGACCTTTCATCTGCCTGCTTCTTGTCTATCTGAGGAAGAGGTATAAGGTCTGCAGGTTCCTGCTGAAGTTTAATAAAATAACTTCTGGGATCATCAGTCTCCTAACTTCCTATCCAGTGAGGCCATTGGATTGAAGAATGTAATTTCTAAAGGTTTTCAAAAATATAGTTGTCTTCCATAATCCTAAATAATACAGCGTCGCCTCAGGTACTTTCTACCACCTTAAGTTTGCTTCTACTTCATTATTCTCCCATGCCATTGGCATTTGTAGACCGATCCCTTCTGACTGTTTCATTCATCATTTCTTATTTTTTTCTGTGCTATGGGAGCCCCATACATTAATCTGATCTTGGATGGACCACTGAGAAAAGCTCCATTTCAGATTATAGAGACAGCTATGGCAAAGATGCTGTCTAGGTATTATTTGGAGGGCCTGTTTCTGATCTAGAAACACAACTGAAGCATTCCAGAAAGATGGATCCAGCTTGCTGTGTGCATTTTCCAGCAGATGAGAGGAAATATCCCATTGTGGGTTGCTCCTTCCATTTGCTCCGATAGACAGATACGGAGTTTGCAGGAATGCCCAGCAGGGGGAGCAATCAGTTTGGAATGAGAAAACAGTAATAGGGTTGCCATAGGTCAGGAACGACTTGAAACCACATAACAACAAATTGGCCTTGAGGAATTACAACTACTTTCTATGTGTACATGCAAGCAAAGCAAGGGCACCCCCGTTAGACTCAGTGGACCTAAGAAAACCCCATGATAGGTTTGCCCTAGGGTTGCCATATGTCGAAAACAGGCATACAACAACAACAACAACTCCCAGGTAACATCTATAGATGTTTAGTCTGATTCCCAAAGGAAGATTAAAATGCATAGTATGTAATCATACTATGTAATGTAGGCCAATCCCATCAGGCCTCCCCAAAGGAACTGAGCCCTTCCCAGAAAGCATCTGGCTCCATCCTGGCTTCTGAGGGAGAGAGAAGGTAGGCCAATCCCATCAGGCCTCCCCAAAGGAACCGAGCCCTTCCCAGAAGGCATCTGGCTCCATCCTCCACTTCCTTCCCCTTTTGTGTCATGTCTTCTTAGATTGTAAGCCTGAGGGCAGGGAACCGTCTAATTAAAAGATTGTATGTACAGTGCTGTGTAAATTTACAGTGCTATATAAATAAAGCTTCATAATAATAATAATATATTAGAACAAATTGACTGGAATCTACACAGTTCACGTAAAATAATGTTACAGGAACAGTTGCACTTCTTGCAAGGTTGCACAGGGAGGAGGGAAAAGTGACAATGCGAGGGGAGGCCTGTGGGCTCCAAACTGCCTGTTTCCCCCGTGGTATGTCTTACAGGTATGTCTCCATTTGTCTGTCCTTGGAGCCAAGGGACTCTGGGGAGTGTGACTTGGAGAGCTGGTTGTACCATGAATCAAGTGATTGTCCAAGTTCCCCGCTACCAGAGTGCTTGGACTCTGGGCCTTCTCCTTCCCTCCCTTAGAAGCAAGGCACTGGAAACAAAGCACACTCAGCTGGCAGTATTCCCCTCTCACACACTGCATCCGCATTGGAGAAATAATCCAGTTTGACACCACTTTAACGGGTATGGCTCAATACTATGGAATTCTGGGAAGGGTAGTTTGTTAGTAGGTTATCTAGAGCATGCTGTCGATAGCAAGCCAGTAGACTCAAATAATCCAAGTCATTAGATCTACTTGAGCATCTAGAGATGAGTCTAGGAGTATTCCCAAGTTACACTGTCTTTCATAGAGAGCTTACCCAGTTCCTGGACCCTGAGATCTACCAGTCCAAAGAGTCTCCACTTTATTGATATTACATTTGTGTTTATTGGATATCATTGAACCCATTACAGCATCCAGGCACTAAGCCACTATCTGCATGGCAAAAGTTACTTAGATGCAAGCATCTAAAACTTTGTGAAGTCAAAGGCTTTCATGGCCGGCATCCATAGTTTTTTGTGGGTTTTTCAGGCTCTGTGGCCATGTTCTAGAAGAGTTTATTCCTGATGTTTCGCCAGCATCTGTGGCTGGCATCTTTCTGCATTGCATGGTTCATCTGAATTCTTATATTGCTTTGCAGGAATGAACTTGAAACCTAAATGATATTCAAATTGTGTGAGATTATTTTTTACACAAAGGTTTTTCTTTGGTTTTGAGTGCAGAGCTGTAGCATTACTATTTTAAATGGATATCATTTTAATTATTTTTTCTTGTTGCGTACCCTCAGGACATTTCTGATATATGGTGACCTGTTTTATGGTGAACCTATAAAGGGGTTTTCTTAGCAAGTTTCTTTGCCATTGCCATCCACTTTAACTGAAGGAGTGTGACTTTTCCCAGATCACCCACTAGGTAACTAAAAATGCATCCATTTAGTGAATGTGCAGATCACATTTTTTTTGGGTTAGATCACAACCCGCTATAACCTAGGCAGAGTTTTCATACCTCTCCTCAAAATACATTTTGCACACAGGACAGGAGGGAATTCTGTTAAGCATCTTTTAATTCAAAAAGTCACTTTTTGTGTATTCTTTTAAAATAATCTGAAAATCTCATCCCTGTTGTTTTCCAGACTCTACACTAGATGGCAGCATAGAGTTATTGTTTAAATTTCAATATCTGAGGCATACATAATAAGTTTTTGAATTATACTTAGGTTTGATTCTTTGAAGAATTATAATTTACCCTGATATTTTGCAATAAGTAGATTAATCGCAGCAAATACTCTTTCTTTCTTTCTTTCTTTCTTTCTTTCTTTCTTTCTTTTTTGAAGAATGAGCAAATAGATTCTTTATCCTCTTTAAGAATCAATTAGGATGTGAGAGAAGTAGCCATTGGAGCAGCCCTGACAAAGGCTTTGGTGATCCCCTGAAGACTGACAAATGTTGTATGGCATATGTTTTTGTGGACTCTGGTCTCTGAAAGCTTATGGAATAAAATTTGTTTCTCTTCAGGGTGCCACATCATGTTTTGTTTCAGGAATTGATGTTTTCTGTATTTGAGATGATTATCTCATTCATATATATAATGTCCAGTTTTCCTGCGTGTTTGTCTAGGATCAAAAAATTCTTTTTTACACGAACTTTGAATATAACAAAAGGTGAAAGTGTTGAAGGTTTGCCAGTATCTTGAACAAAGATTGTGTGTGTCTGTATAAATATTATAATGTAAATAGCAAGAAACTAAAGATAAATTTGCATATGTTCATAACAAAATTCCAAATGCTTTCTTATAGGTATGTAACCCATATGGTTTATTATGAATACATAAATATTTGACATAGGAGACTTCCAGCATTTGATATTGTATGAGAAATCTCAGAAAGATGATTTGATTTTAACTTCTGATAAGAATGATTGTAACAAGTGATTTCTGTTTTGGCCGCTGAGGAAGATAGAAAGTGTCAAAATGCATCTGGCTCTTTCATACTGTTAGCTTATTTATAATATTTGTAATCAGGCTTCTGTTATCGTGAAAGTTATTTCTAATTGACCTTCACTTGTACAGAATCCGATGCATTATGTGTCATTTTTTATAATGTGTTAACAGCAAACTTTATGTATTATATACTTACAACAAAGAACATGAATTTTGGATTGGTTGAACTTCTGCAGATTTACCTTTTGTTTGTGTTTACTATCTATGTTTTAAAATATTATATATTTGTTTTATCTAATACTTCTTGACTGCTTTGGTTCATTGATCTGAATCAAGCTTTTTTCCCCATTTGTCCTCTCCCCAATAATAAGTCTCCATTTGGAAGCATGCAAAATATTTGAGTACTCTAAATGTATTTTATTTTATTTTATTTTATTTATATCCCACTTTTCTCCCAGCCTGGGATTCAAGGCAGTACATAACTCTTAAAAACACAATGCAAAACAAAAACAAACAACATCAACAACAAAATAACCCTCATAATAAAAAAGTTAAAACAGTCTTAAACAACTTCTATTTTTAAAAATGCAAGATTTTAGAATGGATAGAAAAGGTCATGGAATTAGCTCTTTTAGATAAGCTGTCTAATGTGATGAAAAATAATTCAGTAGAAACATTTAAGAAAACATGCGATCCATTTATAGAACAGATTAATTGAAAAAGAGGAGATACCAATAGTGCTGGATTTGATGTATAAGTTATATTGTGTTTTTCCCCTCTATTTTTATTTGTGGTTAGGAGAGGATTGTTGAGGGTGGATGGGTTGGGAATTAGGAGTAGATAAATACATGAAAAGAAGAATAGCAAGTAGAATTTAATTTGTTAATTTAAAAAGCAGTCAGAGAGAAGTGGGAGATCAATTTTTAGCTTTTATGTGGTTCTTTGTTCTTTGGTTTTTAAGAATATTTGGAAGGCGGGGTAAGATTTATATATGTGTATGCTTATCTGTTTGTTTGTTAATTCTATGTTTATGTGTTTTAATATTGAATAAAGAAGATGCATTCACAAAATATGCAAGATAAAACACAAGTTGAAACAGTTTTAAAAACACACTTAAAACATATTAAATTGAAACATAAGACTCCCTCACATTAAAAGTTCCATTTGCCACAACATATTTAAAAGTTTAAATAAAAAAGATCTGTGCTTGCCAGTGGAATGACAGAATAGAGGGGACCAGCCTGCTTTCTCAGAGTAGGAGGCTTTGCAACTTGGAAGCAGCCACTGAGAAGCCTCTCTCCATGTCCTCACTGCCTGTGCCTGTGATGGTGGTCAAACTGAGAGAAAGCCCTCCCCCCAAATATTTAAGTTCAGGAAGGGTCATACAATATAGGCAAATACAATCTTTCAGATAGTCTGGACCCAATCTGTGAAGGCCTTTCAGGGTCATAACCAGCCCTGAAATGTATCAGCAGCCAATTTATCTATTTCAGCTGTTTCTGCCCAAGTCTGCAACCTGGCCAAAGCAATTTGGACCTACTGGAGTTTCTGAGCAGTTTCCAAAGATGACCCCACATAGAGTGCATTATAATAATCCAAATGGCATGTAATCAAGGTATGTTTCATTGTAGCCAAGTATGATATCTCAAGGAATGGGTACAGCCCAAAAATGGCACAGGTTACCAGGATCGATTTATCCATATTTTTTTTACTTAGGTGAATGAGAATTGTGGAAGATCAAGTTGTGTTCATGCACAACTCTGGTGTCTTTCAGTGAACACCTTCCATGGAATACAGCCTTTAGATGCCTGTGGCTGGCAAGTGTGGAGTCACAACAGCACCTCTAGCAAGAGTTTCACTTGATTTGCTCTAAAACCTATTCATTTGTCTTATTAGCAGTCCATGGTTTCCATAGAACTGTTTTCCAGCACTTTATTTCAAACGTTGATTTTCTTCCTGTCTGCTTTCTTTCCTGTTCCTCTTTCACAATCATATATAGAAATCATAAATACTATGGCTTGGATAATTCTGCTTTGGTATTTAATTATATATTTTTCTACTTGCGGATGTTACCTAATTCCTTCAAAGCTGTTCTTCCAAGTCTTAGACTTGGACTTCTTGGCTATAGTCTCCATTTTGAAGACTGAAAAAAATAAGAGACTGAGTGTGGACACCAACATTCAGTATGTCTTCAACATCAGCTTTTTCTGTAGATAGCAGCAACTCTGCCTGTCCTTCTGCAGTGATAATAGTAGCTGATACTGTAATGATCTTCTGACATCTTCAAGTCAGGCTGCAGTAAGACAGGCAGGAACAGGGTAAGTATTTTGTTTCCTCATCAGTTGGCATCCATATAAATGGCAGTGCCAAAGTCCTTGAAGGAAAGGCAAAGAGATGAACATGTAAGGAGATAATAATGGCATTGCATTGTTTCTAACTAATGCCTTTGGACATTGTAAACTGTTTAATATAATTTCATATCACTGCTAAATTTCCAAACAAGGGAAACACATTTTAAATGAAGAGACTGACAGCATTATAACTATCTGGTAAGGCAATGAGACTCAAAGGTGTACAGAACTAAACTCTAATTCCACTTACTATTTTATTTTATTTCCCCCCTCCCATGGTCTTATTCCATAATATCTTATCTAACAGTAACCCTAGTCTGTCTCAGCTTTAGGAAATAACTGTGACCAGATTTTATTCCCCTTGATTTTAATGCATCAGTATTGTCAGTGATGTGACTGTGAAACTTCAGGGTTGGTGTAATACTCTATTTGTAGAAATGGTTGTTTTGGCTAAATGTCTTGTATGAAGTATTGTATGACCACTCTTGTGACTTCTAGAAATGTTTTTGTCTTTCTTAGTTATAAAAGACTGCAGTAGAAATACACCTTTTCAGCTGGGCTAGACAAGACTGTTCGGCCAACTCAGCATGACTAAAATACCATGCTGGGTTGACCCAACTGTCTCCATCCTGCCTCCTTTTAGTAGCCAGACATGTGCCACAGGACATGTTAGAAACCTGCTGTGAGTTTGGATTTCCTGAGTATTACCCATGATTACAACAGTCCTTTTAAAAAATCAGTAAATTCTGCAGCTTAGTTTTGTTCGTTGTATGAAGAAATATTGTTGACTTATTTGAGGATTTGTTGCCTATCAGTTTTAATGGATGCTACAGGGGTTTCATACATACCACATAGCTATTTCTTCACACTTTTAATTGTATACATCTGTATTATTAATGGTGCATTGGTTCTTTTAGTTCAAACATCAAAGTTATAAGATTATTTGTCCAAAGTATAAGATTGTTTTAAGAGCAAAAATGATCTACCCCAGTGATGGTGAACCTTTTTGAGGCTGAGTGCCCAGACTGCAACCCAAAACCCACTTATTTATTGCAAAGTGCTGTGTCCCTCTGGCTTTTTAGTAACAAACTCTGTACTGGGGTGACGGCACATGTGCCCACAGAGAGGGCTCTGAGTCCACCTCTAGCACGCATGCCATAGATTCGCCATCACTGATCTATCCTGTGGAACTCAGTATTCTCCCTCTTTGAAATGACCTCTAAACTTCATGTAGATCAACTTGGAAACAGAGCAACCAGAATCACACTTAATATCAAGAACTTGAGTTTTCCCTTGTTACCAAATAGTAAAAATCTACATAGTCAGGTACCCTTGGAAGGCTACAAACATGGTACGAGACTTCTTACCAGTCCTCTTGCTTGCCCTCAACAACTAATAATCAAAGGTAATGATTGTCTTGTTGATAGATGCTCCATTCATATCTATCAGTTAGGAAGGGCATTCCTAAGCCTGAGAGAAGGTTTTCTTGGTGGCTGCTCCTAGGCTTTGGAATCTCCGCCTGAAGAGGCAAGACTAACTCCCTCCTTGCTGTCCTTCCATGAAAAGGTGTAGCATTATTATTATTATTATTATTTAGTTTTGACAAGCCTTTGGGATCTGACTGCTTACAAGAAAACATGATAACATGCTGTACTGTTTTTATTTTGGTTTTTTTTAAGTCTTTTCTATTTGTAGTTCAGTTCTATTTCAACTTTTGGTATGTTTTACTGTTATGTACTTTTGTCTCTATTCCTCCCCCCCCCCCCCCAAATGCTTGTGAACTGCCTTGAGTTCCAGCGCTGAGAAAAAGGGTGTTGGTGGTGGGGTGGTGACAATATCAGTTTGCAATGTTTTTGTTAAATTCCCTCAAAACATTATTGACAAATGTCTACAAAATAACCACAACGTCCCAAACACTGGAACCTAGACCAAGGTCTCATCACACTGTATTGATATAACTATCTTCTAAAGTTTATGTTTATGTTCTAAATATTGTAGGTGTGGGTAATCTTATTTGTTTTCTAACCATCTCAGCATTATATATGAAAATATTGTACATGTAGGTCCTTCTCATCAATCATCTCTCAAGGATAATGTATTATCTTAGAAGTATACTTGTTGTGTATTTACTGTATGTGCAGATAGATAGTGGTATCTTATTTATTATTTCTATTTTAGGAGGGGTAAGCATGCACCAATTATTTGCAGGCTTTCAGTAGTATAGAACTTTACCATTTTATGAAAAAAATTAAGATTGATAAGAGGTTCATCAGAAGATCCATGTTTCTGAAATATATACATCACTAGCACTTTTTCTGCTCTGCTCCTGGTAAATTATTGAATATAGGTTTCCTTCCTGTGTTTTTGTTATTGCTCATGGCTGCCAGAATCTGCACTTAGATTATTGCAAAGTTTGAAGTGTTACCACAGGTTGTCCAATCACAAAAAACTGTGTGTTTTTTTAGATGAGTCTTCTGTCATGTAATTGTTTTGCCTCAGACACAGTATTGTATGAGGGTTTATGTGTGTCTATGTAATGTGGTCCTTCACTTGTCACACCACTGGTACTATTAAACTCTACTGTTTCCCTGCCCCCCACTGTTTTTCCATTTTTTTGTCCTTCCACATAAAT
>NC_056525.1:204521129-204588660 GCF_019175285.1 Sceloporus undulatus | reverse complement strand
TAGATAGATAGATAGATAGATAGATAGATAGATAGATAGATAGATAGATAGATAGATAGATTTTCATCAAGAATGAAAAGATGGAATTGGTGCATAGTGATCATTCTACGTGCTCTCTATCAGGAGCATTTCTAAGACATTAAAAACACATTTTCTCTTCATTTTAGAATAGTTGGCTCCTGAATTGAGAGGACGTCAATAATCTCATTTTCTTCTTTCTTCATTTTCTTCAAACTCTGGATATTGGTATGCAGTAAGATGTTTTAATGAGCTTTGACAGTTCACCCCAAATGCCAAGTTAACAAAACATGGTACAGATTTATGAGAACTCAAAGGTAGGCCAGGTAAGTTGTGTAAGCAGACTTTTAAAGGCTTTGAAGAGTTATTGGCTAACTTCCAATAGGATGAAAGTTCATCTGGAAAATTAAAGAGTACAGCAGGACACAGTGGCTCAATTCTCTAATGAAGCAAAATGAGATGTTAATACTATTGAGTGAGTGGAATTCAAACCTTGGAAAACTTATTTTTTTGGACAACAGCTCCTAGCTAGGGAATGCTAGTTAGGCAGTACAATATGTAATATTCCCAAACTCGGGTTGTATATATATTTATTATTTTATTTTAATGTATTCACCTATTGCCTCTCAGCTCACCCAGGCTGCCTAGATGAGAAACAGTAGACTGAAACATTCTTTTAATAGAGACCAAAACAACATTTTCCGGCTTCATAATGTAAGTAGCAAATCTGCATGAACACTTTCATTATGGGGAGGGGTCCTATATAGCACTGGCATTTCAATAAGTATAAGAATTCTTTTGTGCACTAGCTAGTATGCTACCCTGAGATCTTATGATATAAGCGTGTGCACGTGCGCGCGCACACACACACACATATAAATAATAAATAATCTCATTGAGTGACTTTGGGCCACTTACTCGCTCTTAGCCTGGTCTGCCTCACTGGATTGTTGTGAGTCATGTATGCCACTCTGAGCTCCTTGGAGGAAAGGTAGGAGGAATGTACCAAATGTAACAAATAATTAAATGCAATTTTAATATGGAGAAGTGTCTGAATTGCTATTCTCTTAATGTCACATGTAGTACAGACCTGCAACAGGCTTTGGAGTCATGGAACTGAAAGTACCTGTTCTTTAAAGACAGAAGACCTTCTATAGCAGTTATTCCCAAACTCTGGTCTTTTGGTGCTTTGGACCTCAGTTCTCAGAGGCCTCAGACATCTTGGCCAATGATCTGGGATTCTGGGAGCTAAAGTCCAAAAACACCTGGAAGGTCAAAGTTTGGGAATCACTTTTATAGGGAAGTGAATGGGCAGTTGAACTACAGTTCCCATCATGCCTAGCCAGGATAGCCAGGAGGGATGATAGAATTTTCAGTCCAACAAACCTCTAGAGAACCACATGTTTTGCACCCATATTCTATAACTATTTAATATAAATTAGCCAGTGCCATACAATACAATCTATGAACAATTAAACCGTAGTATTGTATAAGGACAGAGCTGGATGAATTGCCATGCACAAAATGTGTTTCTGAAACATTTTTCTGCTACAGCTAAAATTTCTTCAACTCAGTCCCTGCTGAGAGTGCCTGCAAAGTTTAATATAGCTTATCCAGACAGCTTTCACAATAAGCTGAAGGTGAACCAGCCCAACATAGTTGCTAGTGAAACTGAAATGGAAATAGTTCTTTCCCGATCCTTATTATTGTGGTTAAAGTGCAGAGGAATTCTCTTAGGGTTCATCTAGACTTTTGAAACGTGTTGCAACATGGTGGGTTTCACTGCTGTATTTCAAGAGAGTGTGCCATGCAGGCAGCCACTTGGCCTGGAAGGACTTGAAGACTAGCTAGTCCAATGGCAAATCACTATGAGCTTTGGACCTGAGCTATTTGTTGTTGGAAAACATCTGTGGTAATGGGCTAGGCATCTCTTCCTGACACGATTTTCCATTTTGTCAAAACTTGCTCATTTCACCATCTAAAATGGAATTGTCTTAGACCCTCTCTGATACTTATATTTCTGATGCTAGACTTGTGCTGCAACTACTGTTCTCAATAGTGCTTGATATCCTTTCTAAAACATCATCCTTTGGAATAACAAGGTGCCTGTCAAAGTTGCCAGTATGTGTAGGCATCATAGAGCTGTACAGGGACCATACAGTGTTGCTCATTCTGCAAAGTAAAGTAAGCCAGCAGCACCGGAAAAATGTGCAAGGAGATGCGAATGTTCCATACTGCCAGAAGGCACAGAGGAAAGTTGTGGGTGTTGTTGATTCTGCTACCAAATATTTTGATACCAATTACAGAGTGGTACAGGCAGGGATGTTTTCAGCACACCAACGAGACAGAAGTACAAATACTGAGTCAGAGCTAAAAAGTGTGGAAAATCACTTGCACCGCAACAGATGTATAACAGAAGACACTTATGTATAGCAGAGAATGAATCAGAGAGGCCAGGCACAACACTGCATTTTATGCAGAGGGTGATGGTTTATGTCTTGCACATGAAGTTGTTGGAATATTTTTGTTTCAATTGCCAGTCTTAAGACAACCTGTAGGTATTAACTGTTTCCCATGCTAACATCTGAATAGGCTTTTTAAAAATGAAGTATTTTCCTTATCTTTATGAGTAGAACTTCCTTGGTTGGTCATGTTTGAATCTACAGAAACTGTAGCTATCAGGCTCTTTTCTGAGGTAGATTTTCTTAGTCCATCTATTAATTTAGCTTTATTTGTCCTTGACTCCTTATCATTTTCTTGTTCAACATATCAGTCTTGACTTATGGCATGTTTTAACCCTGGAACTAGCTTTTGTACCACCATAAATTTACTTCTACAAAGGTAACCTGTGTCTTGAACTGAACCCTACCTATATTGTATATACTTTT
This sequence comes from Sceloporus undulatus, assembly GCF_019175285.1. NCBI lineage: Eukaryota > Metazoa > Chordata > Lepidosauria > Squamata > Phrynosomatidae > Sceloporus > Sceloporus undulatus. The sequence continues at coordinate 204,585,754 of NC_056525.1, read as the reverse complement.
AGTTTGCAAATGCTACCATGTGTGACAAGCAGAGGACATTCACAGGGTAGCTACACTGTAAAGTGACTCAATCAAGGATAGAAATTGGTTTGGGCAGGACAAGGAGTGGTTTCTATCCATGGTATATGTCCCCTGATCTTTCAGGAAAATGTTAATGAGTGCAGTTGTCATGAATAGAATGAAAGAGTGAAACAAAGAACAATTCCACACTGGCTGTCCAAAATTGCACAGCTAGTAAGAAGGACATGGGGAAAATGGATTAGTTTTTTTTTTCCATAGGAGCTGTTTTTCCCAGCAACATGATGATGTAGCAAAGTACTGGGCTGAGGAAACATCTTTCTCCAATGGTGTTTCTCAAATTTCCTTTTCCACTGCAGTGTTTTATCTATATTTGTTTATAATATTGCAAATTTATCCATCATCATAATCATCATCATCATCTTTTTTTATAATGCCCTTTCCACCAAAGAGTAGAACATCAAGCACATACTGTATAATTAAAAACAGATGATAAAACACAAGGCCATAAAATGCTAAAATACTAAAATAATATGCTAATATACTAAAACAAACCCCTTGAACAGTTCTACTTAAACCCAGCTATATGGGCTGTGTGGTCCTGTTGCCATTGAGATGTAAGCTGCTGAGCAGAACTGCAGTCTTTCTAAAATCTAAAAGTAGCACCAGCAACTTTCATTATAAGATTTTTGTGCCTGTCATACTTTTTGAAAACTGAATAATCATTTTGGTGTGGAGCTCATGACTGCAGTATATTCAGACAAAAGGGAAAATGGCACCAGCATTTTTCAGGAGGTAAAGTATGTTAGGCTATTGAACAATCAGTGCTTTTGGGGGGAGAGGAGATACCAATAAATAGAGAGAACACTGTTTTGACTCTTTTTTGCCCAACAAAATAATTCTCTATTTTATTTTCAACTATTTATTCAGTCTTGGTCTTCTGCCAGTTTATGATGATTTCTTGAAGTCCCTCTCTGCAGACTGCCTAAGGTGGCTTGCTTTCAATTACATTCTCCCTTGTGAGCCTGATAAACACCACCAGCCTGTTGTATGCCCCAAGAGGTGATTTGTTCAGATTTGGCAAGGTAAATAGTGGCATAGTTGTACATGCATATATACACACCCATATTAATGGATTTATACTCTTGCTGCAAGCAGATTTATTTGGAAACAATCCATTAATTTTAATGCATATTTTCCCATAAGATCCAGTAGCTTCAGTGCCCAAGCTGGAATTTCTTCTGTGAGCAGGGAAAATACTCCAGATTTTCAAAATTACTTGTTGGCTGGGATGTCTTTGGAATGGCAATCCCCCCAAAATAAATTTTATAAGATCATGTGCATCAATGCATATTTGGGCACATCCCACATTGTATGGGATGTCTGAATTTTGACAGTTGTTTATGCACACTAAATCCTTTGTGATAGAAATACATGGAAGAACCCCCATTGCTTGTCTCCAAAAATAGCTGAGCAGTTTGAGTGCTCTGTTCAAACACTCTTCAGCTGTATTCACAGTGAAAAATTATAGATAACATTTTGATCCCATGCTTCTAATCTAGGGAATCTGCTGTTTGGTGTTGTTATAATTTGCATATGTTGGGCTAGGACTCTGGAGACCAGGATTGAAATCCCTGCTTGACCACGGGCAAGCACTGGGCTTGGCTCACTGGGAAAGGCACACTATCTCAGCTTCAAAGGAGGGTTGTGGAAACCCCTCTAAGCAAATCTTGCCATTTAGGATAGTCATTGGATGCTCTTCTCAAAGCTGGATGACAGCTGAAGAAACAGGGCCTTTTCTGCTGTGATCCTCTTGGTATGGAACTTTTTTTAGAGGTTGGTTGCTGCCTTCTCCTCTTATACTCTGCCTTTTCCTGTAAATGGAAGCTCAAGGTACTTTATAAATTAAAAGAGCACCTGACAAATTAATACAGTTAGCCAATGGTATCTGCTGGGGTTTGGTTCCAGGACCCCCCATAGATACCAAAATCCATGGATGTTCAAATCTCATTAAATACAGTGACATAGTAAAATAGTGTCCCTTATAGAAAATGGCAAAATCAAGGTTTGCTTTTTGGAATTTATATTTTTTTTGAATACTTTCAAGCCATGTTTGCTTGAATCTGTGGATAAAGAATCCATAGATATGGAGGGATGACTGTACTTACAAATTATTAGGCAGCATGAAGTAGCCATCTCAGGCAGTAGAAACTAGCGGTGAAGAGTATTTCTGTGGTGGTGGAGTACTGAGCTGTGTGACTGGTGCATGTTATGCTCAGCCCGTCCTTCACCTATGAACTATCCTGTTGTTATCAGGCATAGTGGAAAAATCTGTCCCATCACCTGCATTTCCCAAAAGGTCATCTTCCAGTCAGATTCCCTGTCAAGAGCTGGCCCTGCCACTTTTCTTAACATGATTGCCATATGTCATCATCTTTTTTTTTTTTTTTTTTTTACCTTTCAGGGTGTGGAAAGTGAAGGAGAAGAGGCATTTTCATTGTGCAAAATAAATATACTTACTGTGGCCTTCTGTCTGGAGGAAACATTGGATAACATAAGAATTTTATTGGCCACTGATGAAGACTGTGAGTTGGAATGCGTTTGACTTCTGTTTTTATGAAGAATCTGATGAGACCTTGGGGCATCTATTTTCCTTCGACAAATGATTTATACCTTATAGACCTTCTCCCATATTGCTGTTTATAGTTTGGACTGTTTAGTTTTAATTTGAAAAATTTATTATTTTAGAAATCTATTTTATTTGTTATATACTGTTACATACACACACATTTTATATTATATGCTTTCTAAATGTGTGGCACTACAGATATAAGTAGAAATAGTTTGGGGATTATAGGAGTTGTAGTCTAAATCATTTGAAGGATGCTGGGTTGGACTGCCTCAAATCCCCACCCCCCAAAGAGACGACAGCTGCATTCTTCCTGTCTCTTAAGTGGTTGCCATGTTCTTTATTTTTAGAGATTGAATTGAGCCTCCTAGATGGATGTAAAAAGTTTTGGATTCTTAGTAAAAGGCCCTGCACAAAATGTTGCCTCTTACACAAGTTGTATTAAGCCTCCTTCTTGAGGAGCTGTCAGCCTGAATGCCCTCAAAATTTAGCTTTCACAGTTTTCCATCTGGGTCTTGGATGAAGCCGAAAAACTGTTTCAGATTTGTCTGTTCTTAAGAGAGAAAATTAAAGTCATATACACACACCTGCTAAATTAAAATGTTAACAGTTTTCCCAACAATTCCTTGTCTCCATGCCAAATACTATATATGTGACTACATATGTAACTACATGTCTTCACTAGTGCTTAAAAAGCCTTATTCTGACCCAGTGCTTAGCAGCATGAAATTGCATCCCCAGTATATCATACTCTCCAAGTGCCCCAATTTGGCAGGGACTGTCCTGATTTATCTGACTGTCCCACTTTCTCAGCAGCTTTAAAGATGTCCCAGTTTCACTCTGTACCTTCCACTTTGTCTCTTTATCTTCAGCTTATTGCTGAAAAATGAGTCCAAAGTAGAAAAGTAGGTTGCACTCAATTAACTCAGCAGGGAGGAAGAAGATGGGAGAGGAGACAATCTTGCACTTCCCAATAGGCTTAGGCAAAAGCAAATTGCTGCAGCCTCTCCTAGCTTGTGTCTTCTTTATCAGTTACTTCTGCCATCTTGACCATGCTATGATGATGATTGGCCACAGATATCTAGGTTTTCAACTGTGAAATCTGTATGTGCATTGTGATTCTCTTGTAAATCGGCACCTGTTGTTAAATACATAAAAATCTAGCATAGTTGCTAATGATCTCTTGAGCACTGCGTAGTTTCATCCTGAATTACAGCTTTCTCGCAGCTATCAAAAAGCTATAACTGAGGAAATTTCTAAATACAATCCAGTGTCAAGAGCAGGCAAACTCTGGCCGTCCATTGTCATAATACCTTCATTGTTGTTGCATGCCTTCAAGTTGTTTCCAACTTATGGTGACTCTATGGAAAACCTATCATGGGTGTTTCTTGGCAAGATTTGTCCAGAGGTTTGCCATTACCTTCCTCTGCAGCTGAGAGAATATGGTTTCATGGGCAAGCTGAGAACTGAACCTGGTCTCCACTCAACCACTATGCCACTCTGGTTCTTTCATAATGCCTTACCATTGGTTAAAGTGGCTAGAGTTTCTCAGTAGCAGGGTTGCCAAGTCAGAAGCATTTCTATCTTTAAGGTTTCATGGTCCAAACCAGCAAGTGGGACTTTGTGATGCCATAATGGTGGGTTCTTGAACAGCAGGCAGGGAGCAGGGTAGGAGATGGTTGGAACTGCTTCTGGGTCACCTGTTTTGGGAAACAAATATGAAGGCAAATAAAGACATAAAATCTGGCTGACCCAGTAATATAATAACCCAGAGCTGGGGTGCCCAAATGTTCCCAATGGCCACAATTTCTGTAGTGGCAACTATATGGCTTTGTTACTGACTTTCCCCCCCCGAAGGTAAAATATCCTAGATTTTAATAAAAGTCTAGATGGTTCTAATGTCTAGCAGTGATTCCCAAACTTTGGTCCTCCAGGTGGTTTGGACTTCAACTCCCAGAAGCCACAGCCAGCTTGTTCAACAGTCAGGAATTCTGGGAGCTGAAGTCCAAAACCCCCCCAGAGAACCAAAGTGTGGGGACCACTGGGTTAGAGTATTGAACTAGAATCTCAAAAATCAAGGTTCATAATCCCTACATGGCCATTTGACAGCCTACAGCATTTTGTTTTTCAGATAAAAGCCTTTGTGAAGACCTTGCATAATGTTATATTCTCCAGCTGGGTTTATTTCACCTGGGTGATTATCACAACCATCTTCTATGTGCAGTGAAATTAACAGAGATTTCCATTTGTTGAAATCATATGGAGACTGCAACTGCACACTGCCTTATTACTAAATGAATATAGCATGCCCTTCAATAATTCTCTAAACTCTCAAATGCCTTGGAAATAATATGCTGGAATATTACTGAACTGTGACTGAAGCACCATTTGTGCTAAATGTGACAGTGCACAAATGATATTCCTCAATAAAAGTTCAAACTACATTAATCTTTCACAGAGGTTCATTGACTAGGAAGATGCCTTCAAAATGACTTCTAAACATTTTTGCCGTGTCTATTTTTCAGACACACACCTATTAATTTCCCTCCTATATACATAATTTTACGGGTAAATTATATTGTTTCTATATTAGCATTAGCAAAAACATTATTGGGTCTATGTTTGTAATACAGAAATCCCTCTTGGAACATGGTATCATTAAATATAATGTGTAATAGTCGGCAATGTAATATAGTTCTTATTTTCATTCCTTTGGGATGAACAGACATAATTCACCAGCAGATTTGCTCTCCATGCCTAGACTGAGTTACAGCCGTTCCAGCAAAGGGGAAAAAAATCACAGTTTACTGCTCTTGCAGCTACACGTTCCTTCTCATGTTTGCTATACAATCATTTAGTAACATACATTGGCCATATACACACAGAATAGTAGGCCAGATTTTTGGTCAGTGTTGACATACTGTATATTATTTTTATTTGGTGCATCGGTCCAGCTCACTCTGAGAGCATTTCTAAAGAGTGGGGCATAAATACAATAATAAATAAATAATTCCCTCTCAGCTCCTCCAGCTATTGGAAGAAGCTCAACAAACAAGTCATTAGTTGCTTAGTATCTTGTTCAAACCTTGCATCCTAAATAAATCAGGATTTGTAAGTCAAAAGCAAACCATAATTTATGATCCTGGTGTGTTGAAGAGTGTGGAGACATCAGGCAGACTGGCACTAGGCAATGGGAATGAAGCCAGGAAATGGCGGGGACTCCTCCCAGGACTGAGTATATAACAGGGAGGAGCAGGTTTGAAGGGGTTGTTGATGATCAGTATGCTCTGAGGGGCGAAAAGCTGTTGAGCCTAGGTTAGATTGCTGTGAGGGGCAGTTAGAAAGTCTTTTAGGTACCAAAGAATGGGACGAAGAGATTATACTGTTGTAGTGTCCTGTGGGAGACATAGTGTTTGGTGACTAGTCAAGTCACTTGTAACCAGAAGGTTTATAAGATACAAAAGTTTAATAAAGGTTCTGTGAAAACATAGGGGCTAAACAGACTGGCATAAAAAGCTGGCTTCCAGCTGGTTTGGATACAAGGCATACAGACGATACAAGCCCCCAAGACTTCCCAGACATGAGCTTAGCTTTCCAGACGTGGGCTGGCTTCCTGGTGCTCCAGTGGCATGTTTATACACTGTGTGCCACCAGAACACCTTAAAGCTTCTGGCCATGGCGGGGGGGGGGGGGGGGGGGGGGGGAGAGCCGGCTTTTTGCCAGCCCAAAAAAGGAGTGGCTCTTTGCCACTCCCATTTCGGCAGGCAAAAAAGTGGATTGGGACCATGAGGTGCAGTTGCTGCGGCCCCAATCCAGCTTCAGAAATGGCAGCTTAAAGCAGCCCTTTTGGGGTGGTCTGTTTCACCCCGTGTCTGTAAGGGAACATCTATAAAGCTATAAAGAACCAGTTACAAAGACAAACTAAACAAATTGTCAAAATGTATAACTAATAAAGTATTTATACACTGTATACATTGTGAACACCATCCACTAAAAGAAATACTGTATTCAGCCTGACTTGCAAATAAATTTCTTACTTTGTTTCAACAAGCAACTGTCTGAAGGGATTTCAGAAACACATTAAAAACGCTACCAACATTGAAAAAAGTCTTTTAGATTTGAGACACATTAGAGAGTGGGTGTGTGGCTGTCAAAGAACAGTTGGTGACAAGCTGGGGGGAAAATGAAACCCAGAGTGCTGTCATCTAAAGAATTTTAGTGCAGGACACACTTAAGAGAGTCTCAGGTAGTGAATAATTGGTGGGACAGTGGACATCATGTTCACCTAATAGGTGGCATTGGTGGCACACATTAAAAAGGAGTGGAAGGTTTTCAGAGCTTTTGACAGTCCCATGTTGTCACCTTCACAGAACTGATGGCAGTGGTGGGATCAAAAAGACCCATTGTGCTGCCATCTGAGTAAAGAGGTTTGGTGGGTGAGTCTCACCTTCACAAAGAGCAACAAGCCAGGATCCCAGGTTAGGATGATATGCCAACCCAACCACCTCTGGCTGGTTTATTGGGGTTGTTGTTGTTGTTGCTTTGTTGTATGCCTTCAAGTTGTTTCCAACTTTTATGGTGACCCTAAGGCAACTCTATCATGGGGTTTTCTTGGCAAGTTTTGTTCAGAAGAGGTTTGCACTTGGCTTCCCCAGAGGCTGAGGACATATGCCTTCACCATGGTCATCTAGTGGGTTTTATGGCTGAGCTGAGAATCGAACCCTGGTCTCCAGAGTCATAGGCCAACATTCAAACACTGTGCTGGCTCTCTATTGAGGTTGTAGTGACTATCAGTAATTCAAAATAATTTCTTCCTTTCTTTCCATTGTATTTGCTACATAAAGACATGGGAGCTGTACAGACAGCCCTGTTTGCGCGATTCTATGCCACCCCTGGAAGCACTGGGTTGGGGACATGGCCTGGTGTAAAAAGGACCTGCAAAACACGGCTCCTATTTGTGTTGTATAAGGGGTGCCATAAGCACCCTGGCACAGCTTTATGATGCCCCTCATGCACAGTGCCATTTGAGCTCTGCATACGAGGGCTGTCATCATGGCGCTGCTGTCTGGATGGGCGCACACCAAGATGGCGGCCCGCAGGCGGTGGTAGGGCTCTGAGCATGTGAACGCTCAGCCCTACTGCAGCCATCATTTGGGTGCAGGCCAGTCTGTACACCCTCATAGTGGTATGTCATGCCTTAAAAATATTGGAACACTGCAGTTACATATCTTCCCTCTTTTGTATATTAAAATGTCTTGACCATTTACCAGGAACTGATAGACTATTTTAAAGCATTCACCTATTGCTTGCAGCTCACTAGAGTCCTCCAGGCTGTTCACAGCATATACAACATTTAAAATATTAAATACATAGATAAAAACATATAAAGACAGACAACTTCCTGAAAAATAGTTTGAAAACTACATATAGTTAAAACAGCCAAAGCAGCTATCCCATTTTAAGATCCAAAGGCCCTGCAAGCAGTTTTAGCAGCCCACTGGAAACTCAAAAGGGATAAACACAGCCTGACTTAACTTGGGTGGGAATTCTATATTTTGGGTGCTGCTACAGAGAAAGCACTGTTACATATATCTACCAACAAAGCTTGTGGGGTTAGTCTATGTACATAATTTTATCTTTCTGATGATATATTACACCACAGACTAATTTTTCAGGGAAGAATTGCTGTAGAAAGTACTAATCTAGGGCAAATGTCTAAATAAGAGAGAACTAAAAGTGTATTACTTAAGTGTGCATACATGTTGCTGTTTTGGATTCAAAAGTACCAGCACTCTTTTATTAAAGACAGGAATGGAACATATGATGATATTTATTTCAGTGTATTTCATCCAAACAACACGTTAATAGAATGGCTGGTTATAGCTGACTGGGACTAATGGGAGCTGAAGTCCAACAACATTGGGAGGGTCACACGTTTTTCTTCTCTGCAGTGTCAGGTCTGATTGAAGCAGACATTTTACCATTTATACACATTGTTTTGTGAATTAATGATGTGTTATGATCATTATTTAACTGTGGGACTTCAGTCAGGAAAGGGATCAATTTTGTTTACAAGACTTTTTTTTTTTTTAAGTGCAATAGTATAGCAGCTCTTTCAGGAAGCCAACTGATTTGGAGATATTCAGCTGCTCCTAATAAAAATGAGTAACAACATATTTGTCCACACATGGGTTTTACTCATGGATTGTTGCTAGTAAAATACAGACCAAACACATCAGTTCGTACACTCTGTGTTATGAGCTGTACTGAGAAAATTATTAATATGCTTGTGGATGAGGAGTAAATATTTAACAAAATTTGTCTGGGTGAGCCTTGTATGAACAAGTGAGAGATGTTTCCCTGCAGACTACTTCATTTCCTTTTATTCATCTCACTGATGATCCAAACAGTTCCCTGTGCCTAACAGAGTTTTGTGTTTCTGTTTCATTGTAAAACAGCCCCAGGGCCAACTCTGCTATGAGAAAAGGTAAGGCGGTTGCCTCAGGCCACAGTGGTGGCCAATGACATAATCTCCTTTTTCCTCTGTTGAAGGACAGAGGTGTTTGTTCCATAGCCAACCTGTCCTGCATCCTTTCAGTTTAGTTTACTGCCCTCAGATGTGATAGGGGATGGAGTGTCATCATCACTGCCAAGATCCAGCTGCTGGTCTGGTTGGCTTCTGCTGATGGAAGAGAGGTAAGGAGGCATCATCTTGTCTTTCACCCAAGGAAGCAAAGTATCTTGGGATAGTTATGATTTATTTGGAACAACTCATCCTGAATATTTTTTTTCCTGCCTATACATCTGGGAGATTCTTTAACATGTAATCCAAAATTAAATTTTCCCAACGTTTACTCAGATGTGAACTCCACTGAAGCTGCTGCAAATAGACAAGCATTGGATTGTGTTGTTAGCACTGCCACCACATTCCTATACAATTGTTATTGTTGTTGTGGGCCTTCAAGCTGCTTCTGACTTATGGCAATCCTAAGGCCACAGGGTTTTCTTGCCAAGATTTGTCGTGTGTGGGAGTTGCTATTGCCTTCCCCTGAGGCTGAGAGAGTGTGACTTTCCCATTGGGTTTCCATGGCTGAATGGGGATTTGAACCCTGGTGTCCAGAATCATAGTCCAATGCTCAGACCACTACATCATACTTTCCCATACAATCTACCCGCACAAAATTAACAAAAAAGGGTAAATTTCTACCTATAGTGATGTGAGCAATGAAAAGAGGATAATGACAGCTCATGAGGCCCTAACAACGTCATATGAGTGCAGAAAAAGTGTTTTTTGTATGTTTCTGTTAAGGAACCATCCCAGGTAATATCTGACCTGAGCTTTTGATAGACAGAAATGTGAGGAGGAAAAGGAGTGGGGAAGAGTTTTCTAAGATTTCATATTTTTGTAATACGTTTTACTTTTTAAGCGTTCCGACCGAAGAAAATAAATATGTTAGTCAGTTAATTGAGCCACCTTTCCAACTGATTAATCTAACTCCTTAATTGACATAACAGTACAGTCCTAGGCTGAATCCTTTGTTCCTGCAAACAGCTAGGGAACTGAACGTTTTGCTCTTCATTATAAAGCAGCAGAATTTTACATGGGCAGGCTATTATATTGACATTGCTTCAGACCGAGTCATTGTAATAAGAGCCAAGTGGTCTTTAACAATTTAACGCAAGATTTATTTATTTCTTTATCACTGCAAAGGGAGGAATTTGATACGATATGTCAGAGCTTGAATAGAAAATTATAGGCACTGGCATAGACTTTCATGAGGTCTTACTTACAGAAAGCATAATTATTTTTTGCATTTTATGAAAACCAGTGAGTGAGACAGCATGGTAAAATCAGTTTGGGTTTGGTTGTTGTACTTCATTTTATTTACATCATATTATTATGTGGCAGGTCCACAATTATACCTGTATATATAAATACATTCGGTGACTGACTTTGGTACATGCAAAATACAAGGTGAGCCTTAAGTTCTGGGTATGCTATTTTAGGAGAGCCATGTAGAAAATTTAAGCAATATGGTGCTCCCTCACATTCTTCTCTCCCCAATAGGCATTTGGACCTTGCCATATCAATACCTTACTAATAACAATACTCTATCAAAAGCAGACGCTACTACTCGACTATTCCTGTCTTCCTCTTTGGAAAGAAATGTATGAAAAGTTGCAACAATATGTTGCAGTATATCCGAGTTTACAAAAAGGAGTATTTACATTCAAAGCCTGGAATTCAGGCCTTTTGAAGGAAGGAAATAAAATACAACTCCTTTTCTGAAGGAAGGAAAGGAAGGCCCTTTGAAGGAAGGAAATAAAATAACTCCTTGCAGACTTCTCCACCCTGTGCTATTTGACTTTTGGCTCTCCACCTGAATATTTATTATATAGATATATAATGTGGAGCCTCCCTCCCTCCCTCTGCTTTCCCCTCCCCTTTTGTACATACACCGTTTGGAGTGTAGGCATGGGAGACTTTCCATATGCCCATTCTTTTCCCTCCTTCTGAAACATCTTTTTCTAATGGTAGTGACCATGGATGATCTACATAAATTCAACCTACATAATGAAGACATCAAAATAGTTAAATATTTCCTGTATCTTGGATCAAACTCTGTCCACAATGGTAACTGTAGCCAAGAAATAAGAAGAAGACTAATAACTGGAAGGGCAGCCATGAAAGGACTAGATCTTAAAGAGTAAAGATATAAAACTGAGCACTAAAGTTAGAATCGTCCAATCCTATCAACATGTATGGATGCGAGATCTGGACAGTGAAGAAAGCGATTAAAAAGAAAATAGATTCATTTGAGATGTGGTGCTGGAGAAGAGTGCTGAGAATACTGTGGACAGCCCAAAAGACAAACAAATGGATCCTTGAACAGATCAAGCCTGAACTCTCCCTGAAAGCCAGGATGATTAAATTGAGGCTGTTGTACTTTGGTCACATCATGAGAAGGTATGCATTGTTGGAAAAGACAATAATGCTAGGAAAGACAAAAAGCAGCAGAAAGGAAGGAAGATAGCAAACCAGATGGCTAGACTCAGTTAGGGACCTGAGTCTACAGGACCTAAGCAGAGGATAGTGAGGCTTGGAGTGCTTGGTTTAGTGCTTGGTTAAAATATATCTAGTATGCTCCTGTGATTTGTTATATGCTGCTGTATGATTGCTGGGCAGATTTTCCAAAATGGTAAGGTGTATGTGGTTGTTATTTTGTGTCTTCAAATTTTGTTTGATTCATGATGACCCTAAGGTGAGCCTATCATAGGGGTTTCTTGACAAGTTTTTTCAGGATGGAAGCAAGTATTTATTCGTTTGTTGTGTTTATGTGTAATGGATAAAAACATTTGAAACAATGTTTAGATAAAAACTTTTAAAAACAAAGTAAAAATACTACATAAAATTATTTTGAAAATCAAGCAGTTAAAACAGTCAGACCAGTTTCAAGGGCGAAAGACCATGTGGAACAACTTTATTTTAGGTGTTTATTGAAAGCTTGGAAGAAATGGAACCAGTCCTACAATCAGGGCTGCTACAGAGGAAGCCCTGTCTCTTCCTGTTTTCTAAGGAAATGTAGAAGAGTGATGATGTTCATATAAACAAACAAACAAACAAATATTTGCCTCCCTTGATGGGGGGAGGGAAAACCCTGGGGGAATTATCCCTAAGCCAATGAGTCGTGTAAACAAAGCCTTTGAATGAGAGACAAATTTCATCTGCTATTCTGCCTCTTGATAAATTTACAAAAGAGTTCAGTATGTTTTTCTGATTGAGCTGATATCTATGATCTCTTAAGTCTCAAGTCTAATTGATCATAATGGAATATGGGACAAAATTCTTTCCTTTTGGAAACTTAAGTAAATTGACATAAATTGAAGTAAAGGGTTGGAGGCATGAAAGTAAACATGATTTATTGGACTGCTTTAGATGATGTCTCAGAAGGTAAATTCAGTACTTTCATTTAAAAGATTAGTCACCTAATCCTTGAACAGCAATTACAGCATGAACAACCTTATTAGGCAAAACACGTTACATAATTTAGAGTGCTAACTCTATTGATAAATCTATTCAGCAAAGCTGAACTCATGGCACCCAACTTAGATGGGCACGTGGTTAACCCTTTTCATCTTTGGACAATCATGAATCAGTGGCCCAGTATATGAACCAATTTCCATGTGATATAATTTGCTTAAAGAGATTCTTGGAAATGTTCTACCTTTGCAAATGCAAATCCTTTCTTCTATAAATTTCAGGTCTGAAATGCTTTTTTCTCTATGCAAAGTGTTTTCTACATCGCAATAATGAAATGATCTTGGAAGGTAGGCCTTGTCTGTAAATTCAGCTATCATGATCTTCTCGTCTCTGTTTCTTGCCTTAAGAAAGAAATGAGAAATTGGAAAAGGGGATGGGGCCAGGGCCAAGCATATTGTGGGATGTTACATAGGCAATATGGGAGAAGTCTGTAAATATTCCAGGGTATACTATGTATATGTGATGCAGAGGGGAAATTATGTGGCAAGAAATGCTGGAAAGAAGTTTCAATCTGAATTTTAAAGAAAATATTTGGGGGGCTGAACCTATTTTCAGGATAGCATTAAAACCCAGATCAGATTACTATCCAGTGCCTGTAAGTCACTAGCTGCCAATGATTACAATATGTAATTTTATGCGAATTAAGTAGAGGAAAATGTTTCTGCTAGAATGTCTCACAAGGCCACAGTGGGGTGGATAGGTAGTCCAGGTAAGTGTATTTGTCTGATCAGAATGAGTATATCTGTAGGCGTGAAAGAGAGAGGATCACCTGTGAATGTGCAGTCTGTTTCTAAGCATGCTTTAGTGCTGGCCCTTGAGTGTTTATTGCTGTAATTCTGTTTTACACATCTGCCTAACGTTAATTGTATTTTATCCTGCCCTTAATTAAAGGTAGCATACCTGGTTCTCCCCTGCCCATTTCATCTTATCTAGATACATTAGGCAGGGATAGAGAGTGGGTTTGTAGTCATTCAGATGGCATGTTGGGATTTGAACTAAGGCAACCTTCCCCAATCCACAATTTCCAGATATTCTGGATTACAGTTCCTATCATCCCAGCCAGCATGGAGGGTCCCAAGTTTGAAAAAGGTTGAACAAAGATTTTCTTTTCTTTTTAATTTTCTTTTTGATTTTTTGAATTCAAAAACATACTTTCAAATATATGAAATAACTTTAAAACAACAAAAACAGAAGCAACCACAGAAAACATAACCTCCTAACATAAAATACAAAATAAACACACAAAATAAACATTACACTTATGACTCCCCTCTAGCTGAAAACCTTTAACTCAAATTATATTAAACTGCCTAAATGTTATACCCAAGTTATACTTCTACTATAAACATATTATTATTACCTTTATCTTATGTTATAAAACTCCAAACTGATAAGTTTCCCCATTGTTGTCTCAAAAATTGATAAACACGTGCCAATCTTGTTTTAAATTAACCAAATACTTTTCTTTAATCAACATTGTCAGTTTGTCCATTTCAGCAAGTTCATAAAGCTTCACCAGCCAATTTTCTGTTTCTGTTGGAATAACAGTTTTTCTTTCTTTCTCTGAGCATAGATTATTTTCACTGTCGTAGTCATGTATTGTAGAACTCTTCCATATTTACTTTCAATATGTTTTTCTGTCATTCCCAATAGGTCAAATTCAGATATCTTCTGAAACTTTATTTTGACAATGTCCTCTAACTTTAGATGAATCTAAGTCCAAAATTTCTGAGCTTTATTGCATGACCATGACAACCTTTAGATTCCATTTCCAGCATTTGTTAGTAGCTTTTCTGAAAATGCTACTAGATGTTAAACAACATAAGTGTTAAATACCATCTATACATTGTTCTATAGAAATTTTCTTTCAGATCATAACTCATAGTAATTTTTAATGATTTTGTCCAAGCTTTTCCCCACTGTTGTAAATGTATTTGAATACCGATATCCAAACAAAGCAGTTGAACAAACATTTTCTGAGCCTGACAAATGGCAATTGTGTGCACTCCTGCGCATTGCCTGTTTCCACCCACAACCAATGTCCTTGGAAAGCAGAGACAGACAACACAGGAGAAGACAGAAATGAAGCTAAATGGGGCTTTCCCCCTCTGTGTCCTTTCTGTGTAAAACAAATCTCTGCTGTGTTAAATAATTCCCTAGTGGCATGTCTCTTCTCCTGTGTAACTCCAGTTCAGTAGCCTCAAATGATGACATGTGTCCCTGTCTACGAGAGCTTTTGGCTGAGGCTGAGTAAGCTTTCTGGTAAGACAGATGTTCACCCTTTGGATATAAAATAGGAAATTCATCTGATGTCTCATCAGTACAAAAGTGATGATAGGCCTTGTCTCCTATGTAAACATCTACATCTATTATTTTGAATCTGTAATGATAGTTTCAAATCGGACTATAAACTCCCTACAAAACAAATATAACAAAAATAAATGAAAGAAAACCTGGTTGTAATTGATAAAACTAGTCTCATACCCTCGAATAATTCACATATGAAAAGTGAGGCAAGAAACAGATGTGAAAATCATGATAATGACTGAGCAACATCATTGAGTAAGGAAGATGGCAAAAATTATTAATGAGAAAGAACACACAAGCCAGGAGAGGCTGCAGCAGTTTGCTTTTGCCTGAACCTACCAACAAGAGCCTACCAGCAATTCTGCCCCTCCATTCCTTCCTTTTCAGTTAACTAATGGCAAACTGCTTTTGTACCTTGAACTGCCTGCAGTAGTCAAAGTGACCTGAGGACAAAAGGAGAGGTGGGAAGAGGAGAGGGAAACTGGGACATTTTAAAAGCAGTTGAGAAAGTGGGGTGACAGAGGATTAACTGGGATTGTCCCTGAGAAACTGGGACAGTTGGAGGGCATGCAGTCCCTGCATTGCCTTGGATGCAATGTAATGTTTCTCTTTTTCTGAATGGTCCTTTTGTAGCCACTTGACTATTTCTTGGTCTTCCCCCCTGGGAAGAAGATGCCACCAGCAGACATGGCAGTTCGCTTGGGCTCCATTGTTGCCCCGGACTTGCAAACCAGCTATGGATAAGTGTGCACAGCCTCCCTTCTTAAATTGAACCTGAAACAAATCCTTTTCTGCAAACTTGCAGAATTATGATCATCTTAAGTCACATTGTAAGTTGTCTATAAATGTATTGTTTTCAAATTGTCCAAAACGGAATTAGAGGTATGGTGATAAATTGTGACATACAGTCATCAAAACAGTCCTCATAGCCATGCTTCCCAAAGCAAATCCCAAAATGCAGGCAGGTAACAATACTTTTCAACAAACCTGTTACACTATACTAGTTTTCACCTCTACTGTTGACAAGGCTTAATTTTTTTTTAAGAAAAAGTTTTTTTAAAAATCTAGACGTTACTTTTTAAATAATAAACCATTCCTTTCTCTGCCAAATAATTTGCACTTGTAAAGGAATAGCTCACAGCAATATATTGTTGATGAAAAGATCAGTTTCCCCCAGCAACAAAGATTTCAGCAAAGCTCAGAGGAAACAGAGAAACTTGAAGGTGATGTGAAGTCGAAGGCTTTCATGGCTGGCATCCATAGTTTTTTGTGGGTTTTTTGGGCTATGTGGCCATGTTCTAGAAGATTTTCTTCCTGACATTTCACCAGCATCTGTGGCTGGCATCTTCAGAGAAAGGAGAAGATTGATGAATTCATCACAGCTAATCAAGAACCTTGGAACTTCAGCTCCACAAGCCCTGGCTCCACTACCTAACTGACAGGAACCAAGGAGAGAGAAGCTTACTGCAGACATATCAATCTCTATTTAACTAAGGCCTGTTACAGACTGCCAAAATAAAGCTCCTTCGGGTCTCTTTGGAGGTATGCTATTTAAATGATGCACGGCTCCTAAGAGTCCGGAGGTCGCACCAAAGCCACACTCCAGTCCTAAGCACTGGAGTGCAGCTTTGGTGCAGCTTCTGGATTCTTAGGGTGCATGCATCATTTAAACAGCATACCTCCAAAGAGACCCGAAGCAGCTTTATTTTGGCAGTCTGTAACAGGCCCTAGTCAGGAGTTTAGGATGGGGTTAATTTTCATCCTCTTTGTTGTAAAAGTTTAAGGACAGAGTGCAAAATTTCCAGAAGAACTGGACTTCAATGTTGTCAGTTGGAGGATTAGTCACATATGCCATGTCACCTTATGCAATACTGAGCTGGTTGTTCAGTACTGGTTCTCTATCAACATTTAACTAAACTGGTTTATGTTTATGATGAACTGCTATAATTTATTTACAGAGTGTCATCACTCTAAAAACACCATATATAAGGCTTTATAAACAATGAAGACAGGTTCCTGCCCTCAAGGAGCTTCAAATGCAAATGCTGAGAGTGGGGAAGACAACAAGGGAAGAGAAAGGAAGGGTAAGAATGAAAGAGTCAAGAGTAATGCAGGATTATGGTGAGCAAATGCAGTTATATGTACTTAAACCTGGTTGTATTCTTTGAGGATAAGAATGAAGGCCTTGTTTCATGTGTTCTTTTTGGTACTTTCATGCACCAAAATGAATTGCAGAAACATATTAAAATGTTGGAATGAAAAGGTATGTAGCTTCAGAAAGAAAAAGTAACACCTTCATATTTGGATCCACCTGTGTTGGTTGACCAAACCTTATTTGTCAAATTTGAATAAATGTGAGGTTTACATCTGTCTGACTGGGCTTGCCTGTTCAGTACACAACTTGGTAATACTTGCTCCACTTCAGAACAAAGGCTCCCTGTAATATAGAGCCAAGCATGCTAGCAAGCATATCATCCACAACCAAATAAATTAAATGTTTTTGACAGTAATTGCCTGCAGAAAAGTCTGAAGATAAGCTAGTAAAACACACAAACAAAATAACAGGACTAAGTTCCTAACAGCCATATGCCAATGTTATATTAAGAAACAATGCCAAGCATGTTCAGATTACAAAAAAGAAGAAGAGAGAGACACATTTAAAAAAAAAAAACAACCCTTGTTCTGGCATTTGAAATAGAGAGTGTTTTTGTGAGAATGTGAATGATCATTCCAGTTCATGATGGATACTAACCGAGGAAGGAAATGTGAAAACTGAAAATCCATTCTTTTTTCCCATTTCTCAGTCTACTTAGAAGTAAATGATGCTAATAAAACAAGTCATAGTTGGCTAACAAGGTAATTTCTCCCCGTATAAATCCTGACTTAGAAAAGATTTGTATCACATCATGCTCACTCATCTCCACATCTCTTCTGAGTGACAAAATGTTGTGATCTGGATATTTTCTCACTGGTTGTGAAATTCTTATAAAGCGTAAAATGACATTGGTAATATATTTATGAATCTTGTACTGCTGTATAAATTACAACTTATTTTTGGTCTCTGAAAAAAGTTCTGTTTCTTTCATGTGTAGAGGATGAAGATGCCAAAGAGAAGATGGAACTGCAAATGGTAACAAATTTTACTAGAATGCCTGTTTGGACCAAGGCAGAGGCATAGACCAAAAGCAAATCTTCTCATGTTACTTGTCTTTTTGGATCTTTATTTCCATTGCCCACCCAATTGGTAGAAAAGGTTACCCACGACTAGTTTTTGCAACTCTTGATGTAGGAACAGGAGAGGGGCTAAACTACAAGGGTGCAGAAATGTGTAGGTAGACAACCCTCCTCTCTTCTTCTCATTTGCCACATTTCTGATGCTACTGATGTGTTGCCTTTTGTTTTGCTACCCAGTCACACAGCAATTATCAACATATTAACCCTCCCTTTCAGGGCTCTGCAAATATTGTACTGATAATGAGGAGAGAGGATTGGATTATTATAATCTACTAATTTGTCAAGTGTTCTAGAGCTCTCTTTAGGTTGTTGGAAACTTGACTTCTCTTTGTTGTTAGGTTTATATCCATGGTTGGGTGTTTGAAATGTTGGCCTGGGATTTAGTCCAGTTTCTCTATTATTGCACTCTGTTGCTTTTATATCTTTTATTGCTGTCTTGTGACCCAGTAAATCTTTTATTTCCTTGCTCTTTTTTTTTCTTTGGTGGGTGAATGGGTGAGAAATTGGGTTTTCAAAAATTCATGCTCCTGTTTCCTTTTCTCCCAAGAAACAAGAGAGGAGGAGTAAAATCATGTCTGGGATTTTTCATCTTTGTTCTTGTTACCTTTTCAGTGTAAATTTAAATGCCAGTTTAGAATTAACATTAAGTATCATGAATGTCCCTTTCCAATTAAACATAATTAATAAAAATATAAAGCTTTTTAGTGTCTGCTTTATGTAGTGGCATATCTTTGATTATATCTAGATTCATTATTCAGGGGCTGGAAGTGCATAGTGTTCAGTATGCTAACTGCATACAACTTCAAGAGACTTTTTCCTTCTCTTGAGAGCCAAGTAAAGCTATGGAATTGCTGGGCTCTTGTCTGGATTCTGTAATTGGATGAGGGCTCAAAAAACCTGAAGCTAGGATAAAGTACCACCTAGTGACTCAGGTTTGGGCTGCAGACCACAGATAGATTAAAATTGATAAAAAGGACTTAAAATGAAATAAAGATACATGCCCGTTGTTGTTGTTGTTTACCTTCAAGTCTTTTCTGATTTATGGAGATCCTAAGATGAAGCAATCTCAGGGTTTTCTTGGCAAGATTTGTTCAGAGGGAGTTTGCCTTTGCTTTCCTTTGAAGCTGAGAGAGTATGCCTTGCCCAAGGTTGCCCACTGGGTTTCCATGGCTGAGCGGGGATTCAAACCCTGCTTTCCAGAATCTTAGTTCAACACTCAAACCACTACGCCATGCTCAGTAAGACATGCATCCACATCTATGTTTATGGTATTTTGGTCTTATGGATAGATGCAGACATTCTTTTTCATTGTGATAGATTTCACTAATAAAAACTAATGCATAGCACTAGATGGAGGAGGTAGGTCTTTACTTTACTGAGGAAAGGAAGTTACCATGCTGATTACCTCACCTTGACTTGGCTGCACCATTTCTTTCCTTCAGAGTTTTAGTGTAGAATTTTTATTTTGGATTCCTTTTAACTTGCTATTTGGCTATTAGCTATGTCAGTTATGTGGATGGTCACTTGGGAATTGCCAGGGTCTAATGCAGCTTTTCGCATTGATTGAACACTGTATACTCTTGGTACTGCCTAACAAACATTGCCTTGATTGAATTTTTGTACAAATACTTATTTTGACTGGAGAATTCCACTAGATAACCTGGAGATGAGCAAGTTTAGATGGATACTTGAGTATCCCTTCACTTAATGCTGTAAAAGAATGAAATTATGTAGGTTTATATTATAATTCATGCTTGAATGAATTTATCTCCTCATCCCTATACCACACTGTACCTTAGCTTCTTGTTCTTTCTTTTACTTTATTTAACTGGATCCAATAATCTATCCCTATTCAGGTGTTATGATGGATAGAACACAAGCATATGCACAAGAAGCCATGCATGATAGGCCCACCCCTCAGTGTCACCACCCTTCCTGATCTGAGTAGGGAAGTTTGTAAGTGGGGTCTACTTGTAGTCAGCTTAACATGAATAGAAGCCTCCATGGGGTGACATTGGGGTGTAGAGGTTGATGCCACTGGAGGCTGGTCTGATACACGTGAAGATACTGGGCAGGACTCTTACATGTGTTATTTCTGTTGCATTCTATTAATTATAGGGATTATATGAGTTTGATTTTGCTTCCTTTTTTCAAGCTGTAGGGCTAATAAGACTGAAAATTGAGACCATGACTAATTTTACTCCCATGTATACTTTGGAGTGCTTGTTTAACAAACATCAGAGATTTTATTTTTGATGCTTTGTTTCAAAAATTACATGTGATACTAATTGATAACAAAGCTGCTATCAAATGCCTCCAAGATTTCTTTGAGAGGCTGGACAAGTTTAATGAAATTGCCATTTTTAAAACAACAACAATAACAATGTTCAATAATTCAGCTTTTAACAGTTCTTGCAAAATGTAGACACAATATTTACGAACAAGATGGCAATTTGCTTTCTAAAAGCTTAGAATACAATTACATGGAATCCAAGAATTCAAATTCTAGCCATGTTGGGGCTTTTATGTTTGAAATCTATCTATTAGTTTGGGTGGAAGGGTCATAAAACATTCTGTGAAATTAGGCACTGATGTATCACTTTTGAAGGGTGTTAATTTGGTTCTTTAGCACTGATTTGTTTAGGAGAAGATATTAATTGCTTGAAGGATAGAACAAAATCATTTTGTGCTCTAGGAAAAAGAAAAAGCACAGAATCACTCAAAGTAAATTGCTGGATCCAAGATAGGTAATTGTTCTGTTTGTAACACTTTGATTTGCTAATAGTAAAATGTGAGTCTTCAGCATTTAAAAATGATCTAGAAAATTCTGGCACTTGGGGGTTTTGTGCTATCCACTCATCAGTCCGAACAAAACCTGGGGGTAATGCAGAAATGGACTTGCAGAATACAGTGTGAGGAATTGCAGTTGGAAGAAGCCCCCTCCCCCCCAAACAGTACAGATGCAGATGTGAAACGTATCCATGTAGCTAAAAATGCTCTCAGGGTTGGATTAAAAAGACATTAAGATCAACTACTCAGTCATAGTCCAAAGTAGTCACAATCTAGGAATGTCTACTTTGGAAACCACACAGATTGTTGTCTTTTCTGCCTGGCTCCCATAGAGGCAGTCACATAGACCAACCTTCTCCAAGCTGTTGCCCTCCAGATGTGTCCATGCCATTTGGGAAAGATGAGATTCACAGTCCAATATATCTGAAGGGTGTCTGGTTGTAAATATTTGTAAAAATATGTGTAAAAGTACTGTAAAATTATTTTTAAAAATACAAGCATTTAAAAGAACTTGAAGTATTTCAGTGTGTTAAAAGTAAAAGAATTATCTCCAAGCCATTTTTTTCCTCCAAGCCATTAAAAAAGCACCTCATGGCCATCATGGTTGTAGTGGAAATTAGGAAAATAAAAGTATTGTGTGATTTCATGGCTAGGCAAAGCAGAAGTGTCTCCAATCCTGGAGTGGGGGTGAGGGGCCAGCCTGGGACCCTGGAGAGCCATTTACAGACAGAATGAATTATACTTGTCTAGATGGAGACATGGCCTGATCTGATAATAGGTCAGCTTCTGTTGTTCTTGTTGTTGTCATCAAGTTCACTTCAATTTGTGGTGTGTGTGTGTGCCTTCAAGTTGTCTGTCAACTTATGGCGACCTCTTGAATTTCATAGGTTTTCTTAGGCAAGGAATACTCAGAGGTGGTTTTGCCAGTTCCTTCCTCTGAAATGTAGTCTACAGCACTTGGTATTTGTTGGCACTCTCCCATCTAAGTACTAACCAGGACTGACCCTGCATAGCTTCCAAGAACAGACAGGATCTGCTGCCTTTAAGGTATTTAGGCCCTCAATGTATGGTGACCTGATGGGTATAAGGCAGTCAAGACGGATTTGAAGGCAGTCAAGACGGATCTCTTCCGGCAAGCCTTCCCTGACCAAAATAAAAGATAACCCTATCTGCCCATAACTATTTTTACTATCTTCCTAACTTTTCACAGTTTTAATTTTAATTTTAACTTGTAATTTGATTGTTTTTTCAATTTGTAATTAAGTGTTATATTTTATGTTGGTAGTGGGTTGGGAGATTGTGAAATTTTATGATTTATTGTATGTATTTTATTATCTTTTACTGTAACCCACCTCGATCTGCAGGGAGAGGCAAGTTAATGATTATTATTGTTGTTATTATTATTAATATTAATATTAATATTGATGATGATTCTATGAATAAGAGAACTCCACGAGTCCTAGTTATCAACAGCTCAGCTCAGCTCATCTCTTGCAAACTCAGGTTATTGGCTTCCTTGTATCAACCTGTCATCTGGTCTGTCTCTTTTACAACTGTCTCGCATTTTACCAAACATTATTATCTTTTTCAACAAGTCATGTCATTCCATATGTCCAAAGTATGACAGCTTTAGAATAAGTTTCTTGTCTTTTACTGAGAGCTTCTGTGAGTATATGCAAAAAAGGAATTGAATTTCATTGGACAAAATATGGCTGTTGGCTGAAGATACTGGATGATGCAACACAAGTGAAAGGTTGACACAGCAGACACGATGCAATAGCAAGCAAGTAGCAATAGCAAGTACATTTCTATACCGCTTATCAGTGCACTTAAGCACTCCCTAAGTGGTTTACAAAGTGTAAGCTAATTGTCCCCAACAATCTGGGTACTCATTTTATTGACCTCGGAAGGATGCAAGCCTGTGTCGAGCTTGAGCCCTTTTGCTGGTATTGAACTCGCAACCTTATGGTTTGTGAGTGAGTGGCTGCAGTACAGGCATTTAACCACTGCACCACCAGAGCAAGTGGTTAAATGCAAGAGGACTATTACATGTATCTGTGTGAGATGATCATTTCATGGACAAGATGTACAGTGCGCCCGCGCCATACGCGGCCTTGAGCATATGCGCTCAAGCCGCGGGGCGCGCATGGGGCGGAAGGGGTGGCGCATCCCATTCAATTGAATGGGCGTGCACGCCCGTTGTGCCCCGTGCGCACCCGCGCCACCGTGTACGAGCCCCATTGTTTCCAATGGGGCTCGAGCATAGGCGGAATTCGCCTTACGCGGAGGGATCCGGAACGGATCCCCCGCGTAAGGCGAGGACGGACTGTATCAGTTTGGGCATGACGTACATTCTGTGTTGGTGGCTGTTGTTAATGGATGGTTAATTGGATAATTGTTGGTTTGTGTATAGTGTAGTAAATACTCTGTAGTAAAGTTCTGTATATAGAATTTGGAGACTCTGAGATATTTTTTAGCACCTTGCACAGTTATAGGTGCTGACAGTACTGCTGAGTATTAATACCTATTTGCTTGCACTCAGACAGAAGGCCATGGGTAGTGGATGGCTATGAGAGTTTCCTGTGTTCCTGAAGCTTAAATACAGAGGATAAATATGAATTCAAACTATTGCTTTTATATCATCATCATCATCATCATCATCATCATCATCATCATCTTCTGATGAATATATTTCAATTTTGGACAGAATTCATCCATCCCGCTCTCTCTTTCCCTCTCCACCCCCTTTCTTATTTCTGTGGATATGGATCACCATAGTTTTCAGTGAATGGCAGTGCCAAACGCTCTGCAATATAAATAGCTATGACCTTGTAGGCCTATGCTTGTCTGCAAATATAACCATTTTGGTCTGCCATGCTGAGTCCATCTCAGCGTACCCAACTAATCCATGTCCTGTACTCTTGAGTGTCTAATTTAGTGGGACAGGGTGACCCACAGGCCAAATGTAGCGCCCCTGAGTGATACCATCTGGCGGTTTTCAACATGGAGGAAATAGAGAAATTGATTGTTGGCATCTGTGTCCTTACCAGCAAGATAAGAATGGTCCAAAATACACTGCAGAAACAATCCAGTTTGAAACCATTTTTACTGCCCTGCCTCAGTACTAGAGAATTCTAGGAATATACAGTGCGCCCTTACTTTACACGGGGGATCTGTTCTGGACTCCCCTGTGTAAAGCGAATTCACCTATGCTTGAGCCCCATTTAAATGAATGGGGCTCATGCACATGGCGGCATGGTGGTGTGGTGTGCGTGCGCCATGGGTGCGCGCCCCATTCTTCCCTATGGGACATGCTGCCCCTTCTCTCCGCACAGCTTTCAGTGTATGCTGAAAGCCGCGTAAAGCGTGCCCACGTATGATGCGGGCGCACTGTAGTTTATTGTGCCCCCCAGAGGTCTTTGATAGAGAATGCTAAATGGCTCACAGAACTACACTTCCTAGAATTCCCTAACATTGAGCCAGGGCAGTTAAAATGGCCTCAAACGGGATTAGTTCTGCGGTATGTTTTGGACAAGTGTAGTGGGTAGGAGTGTAAAATGGAGGTTGGTTCCATCCACCCTCCTCCCTACAATATGATTCTGTCCTCAAACTAGTTGCTGATCTTGGGCCTTGTTTATTCTGTGAACTCTGTGGCAGGTTGAAAAAAGTATGAATGGTGTATCAAATGTAGACATTTATCTGTGTGAATACTTAGTATATTCATTGAAATGCATGCAGAGGTCTTTCCCATGTGTTCGTCCATTATTATTACAATGGGGGTGAACATGCAATGGAGTTGGAACAGTGTTAGCTGGTGGCTGCCAGTGCGGCAGTGATTTGGCTATGGGTATCAGTCTCCACTTTAAAGGAAGTTACAGAGAGATCCTTTAAAATTTGGATAAAACTCTACAGTACTGAGAAATAAGCCATCAACTACCATTGAGTTGAAGGAACACTGCACCTACTCTGTAGCTTCTTTGCCTGCATGAAAACTCTACACCATATCTCTGACTTCTACAGTATAAGCAGTTACATACTGAACTCCCAACATACCACTCTTGTTTAGTCAGCTTAAATATGCTATCAGGTAGCCAAACATTAGGCAAAAAAGTTTGAAAGCTTTGGATAATGATATTTCACACTGTTAGTATTGCAGATCATTGACCTCATTTTAAAATGTGCCACCATGTCTCTGTGATGCAGGAGCTGTGAAATATCAGAGGGAAAATTGTTTTATTACATTTTTATATGCTATCTAGATGGTGCAACTTTTATAGGCTCTGTTTTAAATTCCTTAGAGGTTTCCCTGTTTGAAAAATGTGAAGACTTGCTGCACACCAGCCCCAGAAGGTCATAAAGTTAGAAGAACACCATACACATTTTGAAGGAAGGCACCAGAATGAACAGGAAAGTGTCTGGTAGCCAGGATGGCTTTTCAAAATTAAGCAAAGCTGGTTTGCCAGTTGACCATAAAAAAAAGTGAGAAAAAAGTGAGGTTTAACAGATGAGTGCCAAACTAGATGTTATGGGCATGTTATCAACACAACAAATCCTTCTAACGTATCTTACACTGTATGGTGGAGTGACTGATTTTTCATAGTTTTATAAAAACATACCTGCAAGTAGACAATATTAATAATATTCTTGCTACTGTTGATGGCAGTCATTGTCATCCACTGTTTACCCCCCAGTCTTAAAACAGTTTTGAGGGGTTGGCATTTAGACAATATGTCAAGGTACATGCCTGTACGTAGTAGGTGACCTATATGAAATCATACCCTTCCCCAAGGTAGGATGCATGAGTGCATTTATGTTGTATTCAGAACTCTTTCCCTTTCTGGGATAGTAACCACTAGCAATAGCAAGTACATTTCTGTACCACTTATCAATGCACTTAAGCACTCCCTAAACAGTTTACAATGTGTAAGCTAATTCCCCCCAACAAGCTGGATACTCATTTTAGCAACATACGGAAGGATCCAAAGCTGAGTGGACCCTGGAGCCCTGGCCGGGATTGAACTCACAACTTTGTGGCTGTGAATGGCTGCGGTACCACTGCACCACCAGGGCTCTTGAGAGGATCACCCTCAAGGCTGCTGTTTATTCACTGATACCACACTACACTGTTATAGCACTATTATTCCACTTTTACTGCTACAGATGCTTCTTGTGGAATACAGGGATTTTCAGTTTAGGGAGGGACATTTAGAATTCTCAACCAGAGAGCTCTTAGGCCTCACTAAACTACAAACTCCAGAATGCAAGAGGAGGCAGCTCATAGCAGTAAAAGTGGAATAATAGTGCTATAACAGTGTAGTGTAGTAGTGATGCACCAGGGGCTTTACTGTCCCAGATAAGTCATGTAAAACAGTGTTCTTAGCTTGTGAGTCAATATGTTGTCATCTTCTTGTGTGCCTTGAGGTCATTTCTGACATATGGTGATCATAAGGCAAACGTATCACAGGGTGTTTTCAAAGGGGCTTTGCCTTTAGTTTTTTGTGGGTTTTTTGGGCTTTGTGGCCATGTTCTAGAAGATTTTCTTCCTGACGTTTCTCCAGCATCTGTGGCTGGCATCTTCAGAGATGCCAGCCACAGATGCTGGCGAAATGTCAGGAAGAAAATCTTCTAGAACATGGCCACATAGCCTGAAAACCGCACAAAAAACTATGGATGCCGGCCATGAAAGCCTTAGACTTCACACTGGGCTTTGCCTTTGCCTCCCTCTGAGGCTGGGAGTGTGTGACTTACCATGGCCACTGAATTGGTTTCCATGGCTGAGTGGGGATTCAAACCCTGTTCTCCAGGGTCCTAGTCCAACACTCAAACCACTATACCATGCTTGTACTTATATGGGTAAGCCATCTGCTATTGGTATACAGGGTATTCACTGAAAACAAAAATGAAAAAAAAAATGCATAGTTGCAACAATCCAAGCTTTAAAACAAAAACCTGAAAACCACCCAAATACTTGTCTAATCTCGCAGCTGTTACATCACAACCATATAAATACTACAAAGTATGTCATGTCCACATTACAAAATTTTATCTACTTGACTCTATTTTAACCGTCACGATTTCATCTTATGAAATTCTGGGATTTGTAGGGTATTTTTTAGGTACTTGGAATTCTTCATGAGAGAAATTCTAGCCTATTCTCCTGCATCACAATTACTTACCAAATTGCAAATTTAAGCATCACAGAAATAAATTTGCCACAAAAAGGACATTTATCCTGAAATCAATTCCAGATTTTAGCATGTCAGGAATAACTGAAATGATACACTCAACCAGAATCGGAAAGAGTTGTATACTTTAAAAAGTATACATAGTTTTAATCATATTATATTTACAAAATTGTTATCAGTGTTTATTAAAAAATAACAGTATAGTCACATCTTTCAGAAGTACCTACGTAATTAAAAAAAAAATCTATTTGCTACAAGTTGGTGGTCCACTAGCCTATGCCACTTAGGTGAATGTCTGAACACCCACATCACACTTTGAGGCAATACTAGAACAATGTATGATATATCCAGCTACAATTTAATGAGGCAACAATCCTGTAACTTACAGTACTGTAAGTAAAGATTGAGATATACTCCTAACATTTGAGATAAACTTCCAATGGCCTGAAATGATTTCTTCCTAAACTATCACCATAATGTAACTTATTTATGTCTTAGTTATTGAAACAAAGAATTAATGTCAAGATAAAAAGATACCTTTTTATCTGTAATTAGTTACTTCCAAGCATTATTTTCACCAGTATTTAAAACTCTTTTGTAATGTCTTTTAATATATAAAATAATATGAAGAGAATGAGTTCCTAGTATTATGTATAGAGATAATCACGTGATGGGATGCAGCATTCACCTAGCATTAAAAGGAGAATCTCTTTTCACATATTAAAATGCCAATTCATTCTGCTTTTAACACATAAAATGCTAATGGTAATATTGCTTTCCCACTTTTGTCATGTCACACTAATCATATCCTTAGATTGATGGCTGAATATATACTTTATCTTGCTGTTTTATGGTGTTTTAAACTGAATTCGTACCATTAATTTGAACTTTATTGCTTTTATACTATGTTACAAACTGTCTTGCACTATTTTTAGGGAAAGCAGGAGGGGAGTTTTCTTTTTTAAAAAATAAAAATCATCCTGAGCCTTGCAAGTTAGCCTTTGCCACATGTAATGGCTGGAAATTTAACAGGCAGTCTTCTACAGTGATATTATTAAAAGACTTTGTGTGGGGGTGGTTGAAAAATATGGTCCTGCGTCTTTGGTGCCAAACTTTTAAGCAATATCAGCTGTCTCTTTACACAGAAAAATAACTGAGTATGTTGCTTTAATATTCAGAAGTGATCAAGTCTTGAATAAGAACATCACAAAAGTTTTCTTGAGTTTCTGTGGGTCACTTTGGCAAAGAGGCTCCAAACTGCTCATTCCCCTTCAAATGTCCTGATTTGGCAGGACAGTACCAGTTAATCCTCTGTTGTCCCTCCTTTTTAGCTGCTATTAAAATGTCCCAATTTCTCTCTTCTCCTTTCATTTCCGCCTTTGTCAGAAGCTTACTTCAGTTGCTGTGAATTGAGTTCAAACTACAAAAGCAATTTGAACTCAATTCAGCAAGGGGGAGATGAGAAAGAAGGATAGAATCTTGCCCCTCCTAGTAGATTCAGGCAAAGGCTGCAGCCTCTCCTAAATTATGTTCTCTCTCATTAATAACTTTTGCCATCTTAATAGCACTCTGATGTTGCTTGGCCACATATGCCCCACTTTTCATATGTGAATTGGTGGAGGATATGGCATCCAAAAGAACCAAAGTTCAATCTCCAGTCTCTCTGAGTTTAGTTAGCAAAAGGTGAAACCCTTCAGAGTGACTGCCAGTCAGAATGAGCTAGATCTCTGTATTATTTGCAATAGATTGGCAAAGAATTCTGACTCTGAATTGTTAAACAATCCAGTAACAAAACACCCTAACTTTTAAATTACACAGTTTGAATGAAGAAAGTGTGAAGTAACCATGAGTAGCTTTTCATGCAAAAAGATTTTTTTTGTCAGTATTCAACACATTACATGTTTCTGTCCCTGACATTTGCTTACCACTGGTGCAGCTAATATTGAACTAGAGGGACCAAGATAAGGCAGCTTTCTGTATTTTGATGATTTCACACAAGATTTTTTTTCCACTGCAGAAGGAAATGTTATGGAGATCAGGGTGTGTGCCAGAAAGCAGAGACAAGGAAAATATTTTGCTGACTGGTACAGTTGAAGTTAAATCTGAACCTCTGTATGTGACTTTTTAATATTCTACCATGAGAGACCTTTTTGGAGAGTACACAGAAATATGCTCCCCTTCAGCCTGAAGTAGTTCAGAGCAAAAAATATCTACTTCTGGAGTCTGCTGATTGTGTAGACTGGTCCAGAATCATCAAGCTTTGTAAGCATATATTTAAGGAAATTTATTTTGTATAATGATGCTACTTCACTGTTCAAGCTTGGGTGGATATTTCTAAGTATTTTAAGAAATCTTTGGTGGAAGAAATCCTTCTGCAGGGGAAAAAAACCCTAGTCTAATGGAATAGTTTGGGAAGCCTAGGCGCTTTACAGACCGCCCAAAAAGGGCGGTCTGCCGGTGCCTCCATTTCCGCCACCAGGAAGCCTCAGCCTCCAAACAGGGAGGGTTCCTGATGGCGAAAAAGAAGCCGCAAAAAGCAGCTTCTTTTTGCAGTGCGGTAATGACACCACACGGTGCCAATGGTGCACTTGCGGCATCATTTCTGCGCCGCGATGTTCGGACGCTAAGTGTCCATGACATCAAAATGGTGGCACCCATGTGTATAGGGCACCACCATTTTGAATGTACTAGGTACGGAAGGGACGCCCTTTTGTAACCCTAGTACGTACTTTTTGCCTGTGCGGAATGGGCCTCAGTTATCTCAATGAAAGCCTTTGAGACTTGGTATCAAATTGATATGATTAGAATTGCCTCAATATCTCAATAGCTCCAAATAGCTAGCTCAGTAAACTTAAGACAGATGTTTGCTCAGTTGAAACAAAAACTGTGTGTACGTGTGTTAGAGATTTGTTTCCAGAGGTATGTGTGTAGATGTTACCAGGTGAACGTTTATCCTTTTCATCTAGTTTCAGTTTGAAAATGCATAGAAGAAAATTTGGATTTCTGGGTGAAAATATTGAAAATGCAGACAAATAAATAAATAAATAAATATGACAGGTCTCTTTTTAGGTAGGATGTGGTGTGGCAGAGTTAGAGGAGAACTTGAGTCTGTTCAGATTTTTAGCTCATCACTCTTACAGTTTCTATGGGGATCTGGTGGAGCAATGCTTTGTATGCTCAAGTTCTTAGATTCAGTCCTTTGCATTTCCAGGAGGGCTAGGAAAGAACTTTGGCTAAAACCTTGGAGTGTCACTACCATTTGGGTTTGACAATACTGTGTTAGATGATCCAGTGGTCTGACTCAGTATAAAGTATGTCTTATGTTCTTTAATGGATGAAAATTGGGCTCAATAAAATTCCCAGAAATATCTATTAATTAATAGTTAAATAGTTTGGAATCAGTTTCTAGAGAGGCTCAATAGACTTATTAAAGAAGCTTCATCCTACGTGCTTTATACATTTCTTTCATTTCCTTTCAGGAAACTGCATATGCCATACATGTCCATCATTAAGTGTGACAAATGTTTATATTTTTTAATATAAAACCAATACTATGAAACCCAAGTGTGAATGAGAATTTATTTACATTATTATATTAGGCAAATTAAACAAGTGCACTTGTCACTTGTGATATTAAATACATATAGCACATGCAGTTATATACATAGGAGTGATCTCCATACTGAAATTTCATAAGATATGAAGCAATATCGAGACTGAAGTTGCAGACTCAGGAAATCAAACATGGCAGATATAACTACCAATGGTTCCAGCACCTCTCTGGTCAACCATTCATCATTAGATTTATTAGTTCTTTGTGTCACTGTTGTCAGGCAGATCATCTAGTGAAAATGAGAAAGTAAAGAGTATTTTTAAAGATCTGTGGTTATTTAGAAGAGAGATTGTTGAATGGTATGTACATGAGTGCAGGGCACCTGAAGAAATGTGGAAAATATGGATATGCTGTTTAGTAATATAAGACATCTACACAGAATGAGGTTTTCTGAAGGATCTGATGATGAAAGAACATGCATAATGGATGCACAAATCCATACCTTTCACACAAATAGTCCGTTGGTAAACATGACATGTCACAATTTTCTTGAGCAATCTGTCAGAACTTTATAGCCTTACTTTTCAGCTGGCGTATTGTACAGAGGAATATTATGGTCCTTCATAATGAAGGTGGGTAGAATATTTCCCAAACAGCAGCATTGTCTCTAAAATATTTCATGTACAGTATACAAAAAAGAAAGAATTTGTTTTTTTGAAATCCCATGTAGGCGAATGTGCATAACATATATTTTAAGAATAAACTGTGTTTTATTTCTCTCTGTAGGAAACCATATTGCTGATTAACCACTGCTTTCATAAACTACAAGTGGGCCATTTAAACTGTTTCACCGCTGGTTAATGTACTGTATTGTGATCATTTCCCCCCCCATAGTACCTAGCTAGAGTTTTGTTTTTATTAGAAATTCACCTACCCTTGTCTGCCGAGGAGAAAAGAAATTGCAGGAAGGAGCCCCACAGCACATAAAACAGCAGAGATTCCTAAATAAGACTAGCCTGAAAAAAGAAGCCTCTGCCTGCCTGCACTGTAATGAAATGCATGACTACAGGAGATAATAATAATTGCAGCAATAGCTCGTTACAGCTCCCAGATGATTTGGTGCTGTCAGGAGTGCACTGTCCTCTTGACATCCCAGGAGGTGAGAAGCATCACTGACTGCAGGCCCTGATTGGTGCAGTGAAATATTGCTGGCAAAAATTAAAAGGTCTTGGTGTCAAAATAATTCATGATATGCATATCTTCCATTCTGATGAAACGGCTGATATCCGGATTAGCAAGATAATAAAACTGATCAGGCTACAGTTAAACAATTTAAGTTGGAGGGCTGTTCATTTTGTAGGTGTCACTTGTCAGATCAAGGGGTCAAAGCAGAATGAAAAGCTCTCCCCGATAACCTTCTGATGATTTGGATCTGGAATGTTCTTCATGATTTGTCCAAAGTTTTCATCACGGCACTGCCTAAGAGCATTACCGCAGCAGGCTGCATTCTGACATTCAAATCCCAGGAATGACAGGTTATTAGGAGAAGAGAACCGGCTGTACATACATTAAGCTCCATATCTTTGACCTGTAATTTGAACTGATAGTGATATTGTAATTGAGTGAGTAAAAAGGGGGGTATTCTTTATTAAAACACAGGAAGATGAAGAAAACGTTTATTTTCCAGAGATTTATAGGTTCATAAAACAAGCCTTTTGATGATGATTTATTTTACAATTTTTGAAATGCTGAACTGTGTGCTTAGTATTTATTTGGCTGAACAGCTATTTAAAATAACACTGTCTCTCGTCTTATTGCCAACTTGTTCTCCAGAACCTGCGTTTGCACAGATGGAAAGATATTTGTGTAATATGGGAGTTCATGTAGCGGAATAGTTCAAAGATTATTCTAATAAAATAGACCTATAGGAAACATTGCACACATTTAATGGCTGCAGCATTAATGGTCCCTCTTGCCCTTTCTCAGCACATGCTTGATGCCTTTAGGAGCACTTTTGGCTATGGGGCAATTGACAGGGAATGCGGTGAAGAAAGAGGAAGTGATTTTCTCAATCCTTTTGCATGGACATACTGGACTTTTCTGTTTTGTAATGGGCTGTATTTTCAGCCTCCTCCCAAGAGCTTTATTGGTGGTAAATGATCCAGAAGATGGTATACTGCAGAGAAGCATTCCAGCTCTTTTGCTGATGAGGTTCAGAATTCCCTTGCATGCCATGGTAGAACTGGGCTCTTAAACAACTAATTCTATCCAGACTATCTCCATCTGACAGTTCAATTCCCCATCGCTGGCTACATGAGATGCCTGCACTGAGGTGCACCCCTGCCAGGCGAGGCCAGTGGAAGATGGCCTCACCTGGCAGGGTTATACAGTGCAGAAACATACAAAGATAATCAAAGTGCTCAAGCAAAACCCATTTCAGTCCAACAGAGAACTATGCAAGCAGGAAGATTCTCTTCTCCAGTGGGTTCCCAGGCTTCTTATCTTTTCCCTGGCTCCACCTGTCTTGCTAATGCAGAAAGTATAAAATAAGGTAACCAATACAAATGAGCCCTTTCCTTGTCACTGGATAGCTGTTGACATTTGGCCATGATGCAAACATGGACTCTAAAACTCATCTGCTTTGTGGCAGAGGCCCAATTGATGACATGAGCACACAGCAGAGTATAATGAGACCAGATCTAGGGGAAGATACTTTTGGGACAATAATTCCCAGAATCCCCTGGCTGGGGTATTTTAGGTGTGACAGTCCAGAAAAGATGACCTTTCCAAGATCTGAGATTCCTTTCATAATGATTTGGCCGGACCAGCAGATCAGTGTCAACACCATGGTTTTAGTGTGTCTGTGGGGACAGATCTTTGTCACAATGTCCTTTGGGGTATCCCCCTTGATTAGCCACGGCTCTTCACTGCTGCTGCCTCCTGGCTTACTCTGTTCCTCTGCGCCCAATCCATCCAGCAACACAGAGGAAGGGGTCAAGAGCAGCCCCAGATGTTCCTCTTTCTTCTTGATCATGTCAATATGTGTTCATTTTGAGAGGGAACATAAACAGGTTGAGACATAGGAAAATCGATTAACAGAATGGGGGAGATGGGCTGGTGTCTGGAGGTTGGTGAATCTCTTGCTGAAGTATGGGCCTAGGCAAGTCCATGATACTGCTGATACCTGACACAGGTTACTGCAAGACTGACTTCCTTCTTGTATAATGTCTGAACATTTACTTTGGCTCTTCTTGCCTGGTTATAATGGTTATGTAGCATTCAGCATAGTTATATTTCAATGTCAGGACAACTGCTGTTATATAATGTACATTACTTTTGGATATTTTTATTCAGGAATTCACATACCTGGGATAGTTCCCACATCTAAAGACAAGTAAGTGTCCCAAAGTCTTGTATTTCATGTTATTAACTCTTAAGGATGTTCCAATATTATGCTAGTGACAGATAAAAAGTGATTGAAATGTTGCTGCTTTCAGCTGTCCTTTATGTCTTCTGGACATAATAGTTACATCTCTCCCTTCTTTGTGTGAGGTCTGATTATACAATCCATGAGATAAAACCTGCTTTAGAACAAAACTGTGGATACAAAGGCCTACCCTAATTAAATGCACTGACAATTAAATTATCCCTTTCCAGCCTTGTATCATAGCAAGATTTAAGAGCTTCTTTAATTACATCCAAGAAAAGTGGAACCTGAATATTAAATGTCTGAGTGTAGCAAATATAAGAGCCATATTTGAAAGTTGTTAACAGGGTTGTTTGATCAGTATGCCTATGTCAGCTTTTCCATCCTGGTGCTGTCCAGATGTACTGAACTGTAACATCCACCATCTATTGGCTGGCTGGGGATGATGGAATGATGACTAACTTTCATTAGTCTCTGCCAGCAGGATGTCAGGAGTGATGGGAGTTACAGTGCAACAAAATATATAGGGGAACAAGTTTTCTATCTGTCTCCTATTTAAAGTCTGTATAAACTAAGGCTAATGATAAAGGACCCTAATAAGGGAGAGCAGAGATCATAATGTTGTCCATGAATAGTTAGCTTCTGGACAGCAGATGAAGGAGGAACATAGATCACTTGGTCATAGTATTCCTCACAATGATAAGATATATTGCATTTCACAATAATGTCTAAATTTTCTGTATATGCATATACATTAGCATGTACAAATTATATGAAATAATTTTTGGACTCTGTTCTCTTATGTATTAGAGCTTCCCTGCCCTATGTTTCATATCTTCCAACATGTCACACATTGAAATAGGTGCATGTTTATACTGGACTGAATCCAGATTTGATCAGATTCAAAGCAGACCCATTGGGAGCGGTGAGACCTCCTTTGCTCATGATGACTAACTTAAGTTACAATTATTTCTATGAGTCTGCTTTAAGCATGATGGTGTCTGAATCCAGCCCAATGCCCCTATTCAAACTAATGAAAATGATGATGATGATTTTATATCCCGCCATTTCCCCAAGTCTGGTCTCAAGGTGGTTTAAATAAAACAAACCAAATGCAGATAAAATCTCCATCAACAGAATGGAAAACAATTAAAACATATTCATTCAAAAGCAAGAAATAAGAAACACAGCACAACTCTTAAAAGCCTTCCTGTGACAGGCCAAAGGCCTGTCAAAAATATCTTCAGTTGTTGTAGGGAGATGATGAAGTCATGGATCCGTTCTCCTACTTTGCTTATCTGCTATATACCATCATTTCATTTGCAATAGCTTACTCTACTTTGTTTTAAAAGCTAAAACCACATTTTAATTCTGGTTAAATGCATACTGAAAAAGCATAATTGCCCTAAAAGGTGTTGTCAGCAGTTTAAAATGAGTATCCCTAGCATATCAAATGTCAGGTGGTGCATTAGGTGATGACTGTGATGACTATAGCTGACAGGTTGGCTTTGACATATAGCAACCCTATGAATGAGATACCTCCAAGACATCCTGTCAATAACAGCGCTGCTGCAGTGTTGCAAACTCATAGCCATGGCTTCCTTGATTGACTCTTATCTACCTGTAATGTGGTTTTCCTTTTTTGTCACTGTCTTCCACTTGTCTTTTCACACTTATTGTCTTTTCTAATGAGCCATATCATTTCATGTCACCTCCAAGGTATGATAGCCTCATTTTAATCATTTTGGATTCTAGCAAGAGTTCAGGCTTGATCCCCCCCCCCCCCCGGACCCATTTATTTGTCTTTTTGGCAGTCCATGGTATCTGTAGGACTCCTTCTCATTGTTGCTGTTTACATATTAAGTAAAAACATGGTGATTCATGAATATTTTTGGGGTCTAATTGGTTGTACATGCACATAGTTTTAATAGATTTTGAACTATTTTAACCCCCTTTACCTGTTTTTTTTATTTGTTAATTGCTGAATTTTTTGTTATTAGAAAATTATTTTAATTGTGTATACTGTTTTCAGTGTGTTAGATTGGTTTTATTGTAAACCATCATGAGATCTTTGAATAAAGGGAAGGACATAAATATTTTAATAAAATAAAATAAAAAGTTGCACTGCCCACTTACACATTGAGGCCGCAAACATATCTACTTTCAAGGATGTAACTATATATATAGGTAAAGGTACTCCCTATTGACAAGATTGTCAAGTCGTGTCCGACCATAGGGGACAGTGCTCATCTCCTTTACGTCAAAGAACCAGCGTTGTCAGAGACTACTCTGTGATCATGTGGTCAGCATGATCGTATAGAACGCTGTTTACCTTCCTGCTGAAGTGGTACCTATTAATCTACTTGCACTTGCATGCTTTCAAACTGCTAGGTTGGCAGAAGCTGACACTAGTGATGGGAACTATATGTATATTTGTGTGTGTGTGTGTGTGTGTGTGTGTGTGTATTAATTAAAGATCCTGGCTGGCAGTGCAACCCCAAACCTCTACATTAAAACTTGTCTCATTGAATTCAGTGCGGCATATTACTTAGTCAGTGTGTGTAGCATTGTAACTTCAATAATGGAATACACTACCTGCAAGTATGTGTGTTTGAATCACTCTCACTGCAGTTGAGAATCTTGATTGTGCTTGATTGCATTTAGAGATATATGCCCAAGATTACATTGGATCTACTAAACTGGCTTAAATTGTGCTATAAGGAAAACATTGATTCAGTCCTAAACTTATCAATGTCTTTATCTTCTTTAAAGACTATAAACCACATGGACCACAAGCTGCTTCATAAGATACAAGTGGTCATCTGATGAAGTGGGCTGCAGTCTATGGCTGTATCTGCACTGCAGAAATTATCCAGTTTGACACAACTTTAATTTGCCATGCCTCAGTGCTATGGAATTCTGGAAATTACTGTTTTGTTAGACATTTCTCTATGAGGGAGCTCTGGTGCCACAAAAAAAAACCCCTACAATTCCCAGAATTCCATAACATTGAGCCATGGCAGTTAAAGTAATGTCAAACTGGATTATTTTGCAGTCTGGATGCAGCCATAGAATACTTATGCCAAATAAAATATGTGTAACAACTTTGCTGTTTTTTTGCTGCAACAAATGACCATAGCTACCCACTGATTTTTTAAAAACCTATTTTGTGGTTTGAGCACTTTCCTGAATTAAGCAGAACCTTCTCCTAGTCATGGAATCAGCAACCTCTTTGCTTGATTACCAAAATGCAAAAGATTTACAAGAAACAGCTTATGCTATTAAAAGTCTTATGTTTATTCATGGCTGTATTCATTTCAGCATAAGTTAATATTATATGAGGAATAACATTCTTGGATTTTCCAGTTTAAATACAAGTTATAATTTGGAATAATTCACATTTATTGAAAGAAAACCTATAAGAGTATTTGCTTTAGCTCAATAACCACTCATTAATTTTATCATTTATGAGCTGCTAATAAAGGTAAAGAATGAATGAGGCAATTTATTATTTAGAAATTTCTCAAAATGGAAAATATGTGCATAATTTTTTAAAAACATAACTGTGTTTACAATAATAGATCTGCCAGAAAATAATATTCATTGTAAAAACAAATAATTGAAACATAATCACACACTTGATGATAGTCATATTTTTAATATTAGCATGATTATCCTAAGACTAGTTTAGAAAAGAGAT
The DNA here is from genome assembly GCF_019175285.1 of Sceloporus undulatus. Classification (NCBI taxonomy): domain Eukaryota; kingdom Metazoa; phylum Chordata; class Lepidosauria; order Squamata; family Phrynosomatidae; genus Sceloporus; species Sceloporus undulatus. The sequence continues at coordinate 204,547,869 of NC_056525.1, read as the reverse complement.
TAGCAAATAAAATTCCTCTTAGAAGCACTTACTATTGATACTGCCTCATTTATTTCAGTGATCCCAGATTTGAATTGACTAGACAATTTATTATGGCTTAAAGAATTCATACTTCACAGTAAAGCATGTTTTCTGATCTCCATAACATTTCTTTAATCCCAGCTGCCTGTTGTTGCTTGTTTTAGCAACACTTTAAAAATTTTCTGCTCTTAATATCATTATTGTATTTGATTCAGTTTTTCTACTTGGAACAGTTGGAGTAATTACAATTAAGAAAACTAAAACTAGTGGTATCCTATCTGTAATTTCTGCTGAGTCATATTCATATATGGAAGAAACATCAGTACAATATCTTATTTTAATAAACTGGAATTGGGCAAAGACAACTTCAGGAAATAGCATTACGAATCATATAATTCACTGTGAATCACAACTGCCTGGTGTAAATCTGTTTATTCCATGTATAAGTGGTGCAATAGAGACAGCTACAGTAACCATCTGTGATGCTTTATATGCAGTTTTCACAGTATACATAAATGTAGTTTACATTCTAAATACCCTAAAGGTACCTTATCCTGTCCAATGTTGGAAGCTATGCTGAGTTAGACCTGGTTAGTACTTGGATGGGAGACAGCCAACAAGTACTAGGTGCTGTAGGCAATATTTCAGAGGAAGGAACTGGCAAAACCACCTCTGAATATCCTTGCCTAAGAAAACTCACCATAAGTCAACAGACAATACATACACCACACAGATGACATACAGAAAACAAGGCATGTTTAAAGTAGCACTGAAATTTTGTTTCATGTTTAAAGGCTGGAGCTTATCACTTGGACTTCAAAACCGTCCCAAGCCGCCCCCCCGGGCTGCAGCTGGGATGCAAGATGGAGGTGGGGATTATCACATGCTAAATCACCGCCTAATTGCTACCTGCCATCAAGATGGGTCCAAGCCGGGTCCCAGCCATACTCTGCCAGCATGTTTTTGAAGTTGGAAGCTTTCCGGCTTCTAAAAAGTGCTGACGGAGCATGGCTGTGACCCAGGCTTATGGCGGGTGGTAATTTAGCATGCGATAATTCCCACCTCCATCCCGCAACCTGGCTTCAGCCCCGGAAGCTTGAGATGGTTTTAAAGTCCATGTGATAAACTCCACTGCTTAGAATGTTCAGAGATCCATTACAGAATTGCAGGATGAACCTGTAGTTTCTTGTGACAGAGTATGTGACATATTGACTACAGTGGACCCTTGTGATACGCTGGGGTTTGGTTCCAAGATCCCCTATGTATAACAAAATCCATGGATGCTCAAGTCCCATTAAATATAATGACATAGCAAAATGGTGTCCCTTATAAAAAAGAAAAATCAAGGTTTGATATTTGAAATTTATATATTTTTTGAACATTTTCAAACCGTGTATGCTTGAATCCATGTATAAAAAAAATCAATGTATAAGAAGGGCCGACTGTATTTATTTTATGTGGGAAAACCCCCAAAGAATGCTGTGGTTGAGATCTGTGTGGAAGCTCTGCCATTTGAACTAGAAGTTCTTTCATCACTGTGTGGGGACTTTCTTGAAGTTACTCAGCAGTGAAGAAAATAAAATGCATTCTGGGAGTAAGCCCTGACTTTGAAAATAGTTTGTGAATTCTAACATAGATCAAGATATTGTGTGTATTCACCCACAATATGTTTGACCTGGAGTGGTATTCTACGTGGGCATCCCAAAATGGTTAGCTGTACAAGATAGAGAAACAAATAAATAATAATAATAAATAAAAATTTTATTTATATGCCGCCCTTCTATAAAACCAGGGCGGTGCACAACCTTCATAAAATACATAAATTGCCATATACATAAAACAAATACATTAAAAACATTCCAGCCAGCTTGCCACTGCTGACGTAGAGGGGGGAGAGATGTTAGTCGGGGCTTGCATCAGGGAATGCTTGTTTAAATAAAAAGGTCTTCAGCCCCTTTTTGAACTGGGCCAGGGAGGTGGCCGAGCGGAGCTCAATGGGCAGGGAATTCCAAAGGGTAGGGGCCGAGATGGTGAAAGTCCTCTTAGAAGTGGAGGCTAGTCTGGCCCCTGGAACCCTCAATAACTGCTGCCCAGATGTTCTGAGAGTGCGGGGCGGATGGTATGGGGAGAGGCGGTCCTCACTTGGCTTTGGGTACTCTGCACCGTGATTCATCTTAGTTAAGGTGCAGAGTACCCAAAGCCAAGTGAGATGGCATATCACACAAGTAGTCCCCACATCCCTGGCAGTAAAACAACCAATTAAATGATTAAGCATTTTGTACCCTTCCATGATATCCCAAATGTTGCCTGAGGTGCGTGCTTCACTCTACCTAATGGTAAAACTCATCCTTCCATTTCAGCCATGTGGTTTCATGTTATTGCGTGATAGAGTGCCACATGCAAATTCGGTCAATGGCATGCTATTTTCAGGCAATGGGGAGCCAGTTCGAATGCAATGCATATTCATGTAATTGTGCGAAACTAGCGACTTTAAGTTAATGCGTTTTGGCTCCACTTTCTTTTCATTCGAATTTAAGAGAAATTCCTCCTGTTTGATAAACTCCTGATCCCACCAATCAACTTGGATCCCAAGTTTCAAACCACTATGCAGCCCTGGCTCTCAGGATATAAATAAAAATAAATAAATAATCGTCCCCATGGTTTGAGGGCACATGAGATAGCTACATCACTGGAGCTGTACCAGTTCAAAATCTGCTCATTTTCTCTATGGAAAATCTCCTAGGAATCTCTTATACATTGCTATATCTTTCATAATCAGAGTAAGTATAGGATATTATAATATGTTAAATAAAGAAGATTAAGCAGCAAGACACTCACAAAAGTTGGTTGAGTCAAAAGGTCAACTCTGTTCTTAGGTACAGTAACCCTTAGGAGGTTTTTGTCAGATCCAACATTTGAACTCTCCCTCACATTTTCCTCTCTATATAACCAATGGTGTAGCTGAAGCTTGCAGGGTTGAAGCCCTGCGACTTTTTAATTATCAGGGACTATGACTTGCCCACCCTCTGTGGAGTCCCTCTTTCCTTCTATTTAGTTGCAAACCTCACACTAGCTTGGAAGGGAAATGGCTTTTCTCATAAACAATGCCTTGTTATTAGTTTTAATTGTGTGCTTTCAAGTCATATCTGATTTCCAGTGACCCTAAGGCAAGAGTTTTCATGGGGTTTTCTTGGCAAAATATTTTCAGAGGGGTTTTGCCTTTGCCTTCCTCTAAGGTTGAGAGAGTATGACTTTGCCCAAGGCTACCCAGTGCATTTCAATGGCCCAGTGGCAATTCAAACTCTGTTTTTTCAAAATCCTAGTTCAACCCTCAGCCCCCTACAACATACTTGGTGTAAGCTATCCCTCTGCAATTCAAAGTGTTTGGAGGTAGCTTGGTATTGGGTGGAAAAGACCCATTAATTTAAGAAAAGACATGATACTGATGGAGATGAAAACTGATTTTAAAATGTCCCCCCCTTCTTTACACAGCCACCTACATTTTGGCACTCTCCTTGGGGCTGTTGCTGTCATGGACTGTAATGATTAGGGCCTGCATTTCAAAATGTCTCACTGCACCACTGACAACAACAGAACAGATTGATGCAGCAATGACCTGTTTTGCAGATAGATTTCCTCTTTTCTTTTGAACCTACTTTTTCTGAACAGTGCATGCCAGCTGTTCTGAGGGTGGGACATTCAGGAGGCCACTGGAGAGATATTCTAGTTCATTGCCAAAATTGTGGCTTGTCTTTAGTCCCAATGTCATTGCATCCCAAACTCTAGGGAAGAAAAGATTATCATGAAAAGAGGGAAAATGTCTTCACAGTTCAGTAATTGTATGTGTAAGACAAAAATGTAGTTTTAAGAAAAATATAAATTCCTGCATTGTTGATATATAGTACAGTGAACCTTTGGTATTCACTGGAGTTTGGCTCCAGGACCACCCATGGACAGCAAAATCTGTTCATGCTTAAGTCCCATTAAATATAGTGGCATAATAAAATGGTTCCCATTATATAAAATGGCAAAATCAAGGTTTGCTTTTTGGAATTGATATTTTTTGAATATTTTAAAGCTGTGAATGATTGAATAAGCAGATAAATAATAAATAATCTGAAGTTACAGAGGGCCAACTGTACCTGGGAGGGAGTGAAAAGGCAGGCCCCTCTCCATCAGAAGAAGACTGTATTTTTTATTTTTATGTATTTTATATTTATGTATTTTTATTGCTGTAACCCGCCTGGATTCGTTGTGATTGGGTGGGCTATAAATAAATAATTTATTATCATTATTTATTACCTGGAAAATTGTAAATAAACAGAATTCATGTTCGGTAAGCAAGCAACATTTTCAGTTTCATTTTACCATACACCAATTTTCATATGCCATATGAGTTTGGTTAAGATGAAAATGCAGGAATACTGATTTGAGATGCAGGTGTTCCCCTGCCTTTCAGTGGATCACTTTTTGATTATCTGTTCCTTCAGTGTATTAAATTATTACCAGAACCTATTTATTTGATGTGTGGTCCATTCTTTCAGCAAATATAAGGACAAATATAAGTATGACTACAGTTGGCCCTCCACATTCATGGATTCTTTATTCATGGATTCAAGCATCCATGGCTTGAAAATATTAAAAATAATAATAAAATAAATAAATTCCAAAAAGCAAACCTTGATTTTGCCATTTTATATAAGGGGTACCATTTTACTAAGTCACTGTATTTAATGGGACTTGAGCATCGATGGATTTTGGTATCCATGGAGAGTCCTGGAACCAAACCTCAGTGGATACCAAAGGCCCATTGTACATTGCTGTATTATAAGCACACAACATCACCATAAATAACTTCTGAAATATACAGTACACAGGCTGACCAAAAATATGACACTTTCTACAATGCTTTTGTGAATATGTGCTGTTTTTTTTTTTTTAGCTTGGCCCCATCTTTTCATTAAGTTTGTGTATTATACAGTCACCCCAATAACTCGAGATCTGCAACCTCCAATATCTGCAGGGGGTGACCTGCTCTATTTCCAATGGTGCATGTGAGCAGGCTGTACACATGGGAGCGTGCATGAGGGTGTTCCCCATTCAAGTCAATGAGGCTTGAATATGTGGGAGCCTCAGTTTTCATGGGGGGGGGGGTCTAGAACGGATCCCCCACGAAAACAGAGGGCCAACTGTGTACTGTAGACATTGTTCATAATGTCATCATATACATGTAATACAGCACTGTACAGAATTTCATACTTATATTTCTGCTTATACATTAATATTATAATATACTGTAATATAGGTTCTGCATTTCAACAATTTCTACTTTTTGACAGTGCTCTGGTCCTTAACCTGTTGAATAAGTGGGGACTACTGTATTCTATTCATAACAGCTATGCAATATATGTGATAAAACAAGGCTATTTCTTTTTACATAATCCATACTTTGTCCATATTCAGAATATTTTCCTGGCTGAACTGGTCACATGATATCCACGTACATGATACCTATATGTAGTTTCTCCACTCACACATGTTAATATATATGAATATATATTGTGACAAGCAGCAGATCTTGAAATGGTTTAATTATGTGACTCAAGTTGCAAAGGTTATTTGATTCCCTTTGCAGGGTCTATGCTTTTCCCCATTTTAATTTTTCATTAGGTTATAAAAATAGTCATGGGAATGTGATATATTTCATTATGTTCTTAGAGTAAGGGGAAAATCTAAATTGGGATAGCATCACTAATTTTCAAGCAGAGTAATTTATTCTACAGTATTTAAATGCTGCAATTTTCACACTCAGGGACATGCTGCCACATCTATCTTTCCCCGGGACCAGTCTCTGTCTTGCTCGTTCCTTTTCATCTACGTTTTTTTTTTCTGTGTGCAATTTTTTTCATAAATTCGACAGATGGCCTCTTGATGAATCCTTGATAATACTGTCATGTAAAGCAGCTAAGGCTGGAAATCATCTCACAACAATTTTTCATTGCTGAGAGAAAATTGAACAGAGACAAACATCGCTTAAGTCCCTAACAACAGCCACCCAAATCCACTTCGTGTAAATAAAGAGGACAGGCTTTCTTTGTAATGCTGAGGCTCAACTGCTGGTAGCCTTGTAATGCTCCATGATTTTTTTTTAATGCTACATTTAGTTCATCTTTCAAAGCCTAGGCTTGTTAAGTGTTTTGTTGCTTTCATATTCAGAACATTTTCCCAGTTCTTAATATGTTCTTCCTCCCCATACCCCCTCCTCCTCGGTCTTTATAATTGTGGATCAGGTGAAGTTTGCTTCCCCTCATTTCAAGGTCATGCACCACTAGGACCATTTTCCTGACTCAGAGGGCACGTAATTTCACAGCCGTGTAGTCCTCATTAATCCACCCTGAGTGGGTGCTCAGGAAGTTCCAGATCACAGATTTGTTTTTGTCTTGTTCTCTGACTCAGTGCTTCACAAAAGGATTAGATTAACCCCCTCTTGATTGTATTTATATCTTACGGCATCAGGGTAGAAATAAAGTGATTTCTCCTCCTCGTTCCTTCTGCCCAACTCCTTTCTGCTTCTGGGACCAACAAAAGTTCCATTGCAAATCAGAGTCAGTTGAACTGAGCCTCCAGCAATTACTGAAAATGTAGCCTATTTGATCATAGGGTAATTATTGCAGCTTTAATGCTCGATTTATCACCCCCACCCCCTTCCAGCCTGCTACTGTTTCTTATGAAAAGGCTACTCAGTCCAAATGAGGGCAGGGCAGACCTATCTATCCACTTGTCCTGTGCCAAAACCAGAGAATATGTGCATTGCAGGTATGGGGCCAATAGTTCAACAACCTTCTTGCAAATGTGCCAAGCTATACTTTTTACATTTATAGCAACAGTTTAAAATATGCAGATACTAGCAGAAAATATCTAAGACTTGGAACAATTACTGAACAACGTCAAGGAAGAAAATGCAAAGGCAGGTTTACAAATGAACATTAAGGGGGGGGGGGGAACAATGACCACAGAAGGTTTGCATAACTTTAGATAATGAAGAAATAGTTCAAGATTTTCTATACTTTGGCTCAGTTATTAAATCGGAATGGAGATTGCAGTCAAGAAATCAGAAGGCTAGGACTTGGAAGGGCAACTATGAAGGAACTAGACAAGATCCTGAATCGTAAAGACAGACAATTAAATAATAAAATTAGGATGGTCAATGACATCATATTTTAAATTTCTACAAATGGTTGTGAAAGCTGGGCAGCGAGGAAAGCTGACAGAAAAAAAATGCACTCGTTTCAAATGTGGTGCTGGAGAAGAGTTCTATGAATACCCTGGACTGCTAAACAGACCAATAAAGGGGTCCTAGAGCAAATCAAACCTGAACTCTCTGAGATAGTCATGGTTTGAACATATCATGAGAAGACAGGACTCACTAGAAAAGAAAATAATGCTTGATAAGGCAGAAAGCAGTAGGAAAAGAGGAAGGGCACATTACAGATGGAAACTGCAGACCCAAAACCCAAAGCAGCTCACATTAAAATACTATTCCAGTACCACTTTTTTTTTTTTTAACTTTTGAGAATTCTTGAAGAAGATGTGATGTATTGGAAGAATGTAGAAATGCAAATATTCTATTCAAAAAGGCAGGGGAAGGAAAGTGGCAGATCTGAAGAATTAAAGACAGGTCATGCAAGCCCAAATTATCCTCCCCCCCCTTTGGATATACTGTATAGTTATTACTCTGGTAGATCATGTGCATAATGCTTATGTATCTTGAATTCAGCAAAGCACTTGACAAAAATCACCCATGATATCTTAATTGGCAAGCTGGAGAAACATGAACTGGAAGTGACAACTGTTAGGTGGATCCACAGCTGGTTGAACAACCATATCCAATGAGTGCTCATTATATATTGTGACTGCCCTGTTCCCTGCCCTGTTCAATAATGATGTGGATGATGGTGTAGCATGGATGCTTTTGAAGTCTGCAGGCTACACAAACTGGATAGTATGTCAGCAGAAGGACAATTACAATGGTTAGGAGTTTATAGGCCATACCTAATAAGGAACAGGGTTCTTTTAGCATGGAGGGTAGGAAATTAAGGAGAAACAGGATAGCTATTTTCAAATATCTGAAGGGTTGTCATGCAAAAGATGGAACAGACTTATTATCTGTCATTTCAGAGGTAAAACTAGAACAAGTAGATATAAATTGCATGGACATTTATTTCACTTAAATATCTGAAGAAACTTCAGAATGGGACATGATTAATTAACCCAAGAATACCATGATCATATTCTGATTTCCACATACAGTTGATATATTGAGAATAGGGCTCAACTACACAATATTCAAACTACACAATATTCAAACTTAGTTTTATAACACTTTAATATGGACATCTCAAATTCATTTTCTATTCTCTGTCCATCACAGCATAGGAGAAAAAAACCTATCATTGAAATCTGGTTTAGATGGCCTTTAAGAAGGATTAAATTGTTTTACATAGGATAGATCTTTCAGTAATGATTAGCTATGATAAGCTCAGAGGCAGAGGGCCTTTATGTATCAATAGCATGATAGATGGTTCCTCAGAAACATAGAGTGCCTGGTCTGGTAATGCTGGAACTAGATCAACCTTGGGTAAGATCCAGCAGGGGTCTTCTGATATCTCTACATTCAGAGTATGTTCATAGTAGTTCCTGAAATCCTTCTTGTGAATTCATACTCCAGAGGAGTTGCTCAACAATATTCTCATCACTGCTAAAATAGGTCAAAATTACTTCTACACCATTTTTGAGAAAATGAAAATAAAATAAAAGCTTTTCTGATATGATAAGTGAAAGGATGACTAAAAAATAAATGATTCACATCAAGTATGCTTCTAAATGCCTCTTGTTATCTCCTGTCTGGTAAAGTGCTAGATGACTAGGAACATATTGGTATCATTATGAGGCAAGATGGCAGTTACAAAAAAAGTTCAGTCAATGTGAATGACATTACCACACATATTTTGATATTTTTCTGTATAAAAAGTAATAGCAATATTTGTTTCTTTTAAGTTTGCAGCACAGTTTTTTAACTGAACATACCTACACCCAATCTGTAAATCTTACTCTGCTGTTTTTTTTAAAAGTCAGGCTGTTGGTTTTTTTGGATCCCAAAATAAACAAATGAAGGGTGAGTATGTAAAAGGATCTTGTACCACCTTTGAGACTAAAGGTTGGAATACATGGCCCTTTAAAGCTGCTGTCTGGGAATCTTCGGAGCATGGCACTTATACGCCACACATTCCAAAGCTGCCCTGAAGCCGCCAAGAAGTTGGGTGAGTGGCTTTAAGGTGCCCAGGAGGTGCAGTGTTTACATGCCGCATGCCATGGGGGCGTCTTCAAGCCAGCTTTGGGCTTAGGTGGGGCCGGGAAAGCAGGCTTTTTCTGCCCCAAAAAGGAGTGAGTCTTTTCTGCTCCTTTTTGGGCCAGCTTCAAGGAGGATTGGGACTGTGCTGTGTAGCTGCCATGGCCCCAATACATATTTGGTGGGGATAGCTTCAAGCTGCTCCTTCTTGGCGGTCTCTTCATGGCCTAACAGAAAGAAGCTGGTAGCATGAGCTTTCATAGACTTTAGCCTACTTCCTGAGATACATCTGAGGAAATACGTTCAAGTCTATGAAAGATCATGCTACCAGCTTCTTTCTTGCAGTTAATCAAAAAGTTGCTACAATATCCCTTTGCATACTGATTTTCCAGACTAGCACAGCTATGTGTTTGAATTCAATCAAAGGTGAGCAACTTTGGGAGCCTTGGGGGGGCATTTTTATTCCTGGAGCTCAGACAGTTGCTGCGGGGATAGTCAGTTTAAACTGGTCAGTGATGGCCCCAGATGCTTCCAGGATTACAACAGGCCATATTGAGGCTATTAGATCCTTTAAAGACTCCAGATAATTTTTTATAAAGTATGATATTACCTCCAGGACATACTTTGTGAAGCCTTGCTATAGAAGTCAAAAGCTGTAGAGAATAACATACTCGCCAACATTTCACAGATAATAATAATAATAATAATAATAATAATAATAATAATAAATTTTTATTTATATAGTCAAAATGGAAAAAAATTTAATGAAGAAGAACACACAAGTTAGGAAAGGATGTAACAGTTTGCTTTGCTTGAGCCATCTGGCAATGGCAGGATTTCATAGCCTTCTTTACTTTCCCACCTGTTGAGTTAAGTGAGTACATACTCACCACAAACTATTTCCAGTGGGACAATGGATTCTACTAGCAGAGAGATGGGGTAACAATGGGAAGCCCTCTAAGCCCTGTGATAGCAAACTTTTACATGGAACACTTTGAAAAGCAAGCCCTGGAAACAGCACCGAAAAAGCCCACAACTTGGTTCCAATACGTGGATGACACTTTCACTATTTGAAGCCACGGAAAAGAAGATCTGGCTGTGTTCCTGAACCATCTGAGCAACATCCACCTCAACATCCAATTCACTATGGAAAAAGAAAAGGAAGGAACACTGTCTTTCTTGGATGTCCTAGGCAGTATACAGACTGCCCAAAAAGGGCGGTCTCCCGCCGCCCTGGCTTGCTGCATGAGGGAGCCACAGTGGACAAACCGCGCGGCTCCCTTGCGCAGCAAAAAGAACCCACAAAAGCGGGTTCTTTCTGTGGCGTGGCTGTGACGCCGCAAAGTGCCAATGGCGCACTTGTGGTGTCACAAAGGCGACGGGATGTACGGACGCTAGGCATCCATCACATCAAAATGGCAGCACCCGTATGTACAGAGCGCCGCCATTTTGACACCCTCATCACATGCAAGGGGTGAGTTGCATCTGGAAGCGTTGCCCCTCGCACGTAACGACGGCGCCCCATAGGGCTCGTCTGTACAGCGCCCTAGTTATCCGCAAACCGAACTAACATTTGGGTAACACAGCATACAGAAAACCTAGACATACAGACAGATTCCTACACAAGAACTCCAACCGTCACCCAGGACAAAAAAGAAGCACAATCAAAACACCAGCTGACTGGGCAAAATGCATCTGCGAATGCGATTTCTTGGAAGATGAATTGAAGCACCTAGACCAGGCTTTACAGGCTAATGGTTACTCCAGCTCAGACATCAGAAGGGCTGCCAAGCATAGAAAAACCCAGAGGAGGGAAGACAAACAATAATAATAAATAAAATAATAATAATAAAATCTTTATTTATATCCCGCCCTTCCAAGAAGATCAGGGCGGCTTACAACAATGCAACAAGTGCAAACAAATACAGGTTAAAAACACGAAACAATAACAATACACAGTCTAAAACAATAACAAAGGCCCCGTTAGCCCATCCTCATGGCCACGGAAGAGGAGGGAGGCCCACAGGATATTTAGTCGGGGAATGCCTGCTTGAATAGGAAGGTTTTGAGGTCCTTCCTAAATTGGGCCAGGGTGGTAGATGAGCGGAGCTCCGTGGGCAGCGTATTCCAAAGGGCTGGGGCAGCTGTGGAAAAGGCCCTTCTAGAGGTAGAAGCTAACCTAGCCCCAGGCACCTTCAGCAGTTGCTGCCCAGATGTTCTGAGGGTGCGAGGCGGATTGTATGGGGAGAGGCGGTCCTTTAGGAATCCTGGGCCCAAGCCATTTAGGGCTTTATAGGTGATAACCAACGCCTTATATTGAGCTCGGAAGCGAATGGGCAGCCAGTGGAGATCTTTAAGCACGGGTGTTATGTGGCTGGTCCTGGATACGCCAGTGACCAGCCGGGCTGCCATATTCTGTACCATTTGAAGCTTCCGAGTTTGGTATAAGGGTTGCCCCATGTAGAGTACATTGCAGAAGTCCAATCTCGAAGTTACCAGAGCATGTACAACAGTTTCTAGGTCCCTCCGGTCCAGGTATGGGCGCAGCTGGCGGATCAGCCGAAGCTGGTAACAAGTGCTCTTGACCGTCGCATTCACCTGAGCAGTCAGGTGGAGCGACGAGTCAAGAAGCACCCCCAGACTGCGCACGGAGTCCTTCACAGGGAGCGTGACCCCGTTCAGGACAGGTGGAACTACCGCCATTCCCGGACCGGGGGAACCTATCACTAGTACCTCCGTTTTCTCTGGATATAGTTTGAGTCGGTTTTTCCTCATCCAGCCCATTACTGACTCCAGACAGGCCACGAGAGGAGAGACGCCATCCCCAGTCACTGCATCAGTCGGAGACATAGAGAAAATGATTTGGGTGTCATCAGCGTACTGATAACCCCGCGCCCCATGTCTCCGGATGATCTCTCCCAGCGGTTTCATGTAAATGTTAAATAGCATGGGAGACAGAATGGCCCCTTGAGGGACCCCAGTTTTAAGGGGCCTCTCGTCGGAGCACACGTCTCCCAGCTGCACCATCTGGGACCTCCCGGAGAGGTAGGAACGGAACCACTGGAGCGCAGTGCCCCCGATTCCCATCTCAGCCAGGCGCCCCAGAAGGATACCATGGTCTATGGTATCGAAAGCCGCTGAGATGTCCAAGAGCACCAACAGGGACACGCTTCCCCTGTCGACGCTCAGACGGAGATCATCGACCAAGGCGACCATGGCCGTCTCAACCCCGTGACCCGCCCAGAAGCCAGTTTGAAATGGGTCCAGATAATCCGTTTCATCCAAGACCGTCTGAAGCTGGATCGCAACCGCCCTCTCGATCACCTTCCCCAAGAATGGAAGCAGCGAAACAGGCCAATAATTGTTATGTACCAGGGGGTCGAGGGAGGGCTTCTTTAGGATCGGTTTTACAATGGCCAATTTTAGATCCGATGGAAATCGCCCGTCCCTCAAGGAGGTGTTAATTATCCAGTGTAACAAAGACGTTACCACCGGTCCCCCCTAGGCCGCTAACCAGGAGGGGCAGGGATCAAGAGAGCAGGTTGTTTTCCGAACACTTCCGAGGATCTTGTCCACATCCTCGGTACTCACCGACTCAAACTGATCCAGTATAACATAGTCCGCGGAGGCTCTGGACACTTCTACCCTAGGCTCTGCCATAATATCGGCGTTCAGACCTTCGCTTATACGAGAAGTTTTATCCACGAAAAAGTCATTAAACAAGTCACAGCAGGCCTTAGAAGGTTCAAGGATCTGGTTCAGGGCAGGAGGGAGCTGAGTTAGCTCCCTGACCACCCTGAACAACTCTGCCGGACGTGACTCTGCGGACGCAATACGAGCACCATAGAACGAGTTCTTTGTTGCTCGTATTGCCTCTCCGTAGTCCTTTAATAGTCGGTCTAGGAGAGTCTTGTCATCTAAGCAAAGGTGTTTCCGCCAACGGTACTCTAGCCACCCAAAGGGAATATATTTTTACCATACATCAAAGGAGTCACAGACAGAATAGGCAAAGTGGAGAGGAAACACAACCTTCAAATGTTTTACAAACCGACAAAGGAAATCCAGCAAATGCTTCACTCAATCAAGGACCAGAGAGACCCTCTTACAGCCACAGGAATTTACCGCATACCATGCAGTTGTGGACAAGTCTACATAGGGACCACCAAACGCAGTGTGCAAACAAGAATCAAAGAACACGAGAGTCACTACAGACTGAGCCAGCCAGAAAATTCAGCAGTAGAAGAACATGTTACAAATCATCCTGTTTGAAAACGCTGAAATTCTGGACCATGCCAACCACTACCATGTCAGGATGCACAGGAAAGCCATTGGAACCCACAAACACCTGGACAATTTCAATAGGAAAGAGGAAACCCTTAAAGTAAACAAGGTTTGGCTACCAGTCCTGAAAAATAGCAAGATGAAGACTCAACAAATGCAAATGAGAAATCTCCCAGGGTTAGGGGTTTCCCAGCAAACAGTGAGCACTAATCAAACAGACACTAATCCTCTTTTGCAGACCCTCCCACCCTGTGGCCTGCCATTAGCAACAGAACAATACACATGCAAATCACTTCTGCCTTCCCAGGTCACACAGTATATATATACCCAAGTCCTTTCCAGGCAAGCATTCTCTGAAGATGCCAGCCACAGATGCTGGTGAAATGTCAGGAATAAACTCTTCTAGAACATGGCCACATAGCCTGAAAAACCCACAAAAAACTATGAGTACAAACTATTTTTACACTTTGATCTCAGTTTGCAACAACTGAAGTGAGCTGAAGACAAAGGGGGAAAGTGGAGAAGGGGAGAGAAACTGGGATATTTTAAAAGTAGATGAAAAAGTGGGATGGCAGAGGATTAATCAGGACTGGCCCTGCCAAATTAGGACAATTGGAGGATATGGAATAAAATCTCAGTCTTCCTGCAATATTCATTGGTGAGCAATATTCCTTATGCAAAAGATCTTGGCAAATAGCAACTACAGCATGGAATAACATGCTCTCTTTTTTCCTCAAAGACCACAGTTAAAATGGGTATAGTTCCCATCAGAGAGAATTCAGAGGCTGGTGTGACTATCCTGGGTCTGTCTTCTGCAAACATAGCACCATTTTTTTTTTTTTTTTTGTTTTTCTAGAAAACTCTTTTAAAGCATTTAAATGCAACTGCTAATGGAAATTCATGATTTTAAATAATTTACACTTCCATCTGGCTAGGAACATCAGGTGGAATCTGCAGATCTGGATGAGTCAAAGTAAAGTGAAATCTTTGTTTAAAATATTAAAGCTAAAAAGCAAACATTTTTGTGTCCACTGCAGTGGCTCCTTATGTCTTTCCTTGAAATATATTCCCTGAAAATGGAGTAGTTTTTCTTCCTTGCCTGTAGTGTGCAGAGTAGGAATCTCCTAGTAATCCTGAGCAATTATCTCTCTGTGTTTATATGTATGTGTGTGAGGAGATCACAGTAAGGGTGGAGATTTCTTCAATGAATTTTTGCTATGTAGATATTCTCTAACAACCACACTTCCTCTTTTTAGACTCTAAATTTATCTGCAGATGCTAGCATAGTTCTGGAGAAGTCAGTAGAGCAATCTCTGTGGAATTAATATTATGGACCTGCAAGCTACCAAGGTCTATAAAGGAAGCAAACTGTCAAGGACAACTAAGAGAATAGAAGACTTTAAATTTAAATGAATTTAACAACAATTCATTGCAGAGCTTGGAAATGTTACTTTTCCCTGTTTCAGCTCAAGAGTCCCTCAGGCAGCACATGCTGACTGGTGATTCTAGGATCATGTCAAAAAATAACTTTCCTAAACTTTATCCCTTTGAAGCACCTGATTTATATTTTAAGTTCTCTCTGTGTCATTGTGTCAGCCTTCTTCCTACTGTCCCTTATATTTGCACTTTTTGTAGTAAGGCCCCAAAATTCAAATAATGGAGATACTCCACCCACTGTTTCACATGACCACAAGCCCTAATTCTCAGATCCCTTGATATTATTTTGGACTTTGTTAGGCTCTCCCCTAGTCTCCATGGTTATTTCTGAATGATATTAATTAATATAAAATTATATCAAAAATATTCAAACAGGCAGCATTCTTTTCCCCATAGTAGAAGATCTTCAAGAGTGGGAAAAAGACAATTAGATAAAGAGTGAAAGAGTCTATATTGGAAAAAAGATATCTTAGAAGACTACCATAGCTTTTTACTCATACTGTAATTATTTTATCCTGGCAGCATAGACCACTGGCTATTTTTAGGCTTCTTCTTTTAAAATAAATAAATCACACATGCAGGATATATATCAAGATGCTATTGACACAGTTTAATTGGTTTTCTTTGTAGGGTAGGGATCCTATGAATAAATAGGCTAGTTAAAGGTGGACAGGATAGCCACATTATATTTCTTTTACAACATGGAATCATAAAATCGCAGACTTGGAAAAGACCACAAGGGCCATCCAGTCCAACTCCCTGCCATGCAGGAATACACAATCGAAGCACTGCTGACAGTTGGCCATCCAGCCTCTGTTTGGAAACCTCCAAGGGAGCATGTTCCACTGTTGAACAATCTTTTTCCTAATCTCTTTTCCTGTAGTTTGGATCCATTGTTCCATATCCTAGTTTCTGGAGCAGCAGAAAACAAGCTTGCTCCATCCTCAATATGACATCCCTTAAAATATTTAAACATGGCTATCACATCACTGCTTAACCTTCTCTTCTCTAGGTTAAACATACTCAGCTCCTTAAGCTCCTTCTCATAAGATATGGTTTCCAGACCATTCACCATTTTGGTGGCCTGTCTCTGGACATGTTCCAGCTTGTGAATATCCAGTTTGTGAGTGTCTCTTTTGAATTGTGGTGTCCAGAACTGGACACAATGTTGCAGGTGAGGTCTGACCAAAGCAGAATATAGTGGTACTATTATTTCCTGCAATCTAGACACTTCTATTCCTATTGTTGTAGCCTAAAATTATATTTGCTTTTTTACCTGTTGCCTCATGTTCAACTTGTGATTAACTAAGGACTTTATCGCACTGCCTCTGGTACCTGACTTACCTCTTCCAAATTTGAGATAAATTCGGAAGTTAGGTTGATTTTATCACACAGGCTCCCCCCACCCAGCCAAAGTAACTTACAGGGCCTGAATTCAACACTGGAGGCAATGGAAAGCTATTTTGAGGGAAAAGTCCATGCGATAAAACCAGCCTAACTTCCGATTTTGGCTCAAATTTGGAAGAGGTAAGTCAGGCATCATCAAATTCAGTGTGATAAAGTCCCCAAACTCCTAGATCCCTTTTGCAGGTACTAGTGTCAAACTAGGTGTACTGTTGTCAAACCATCCTATACCTGAGCCTTTCATCCCCCCCTTGTCTCCCCCTTTAGGAGATTAGTGCATTGGCTTAAAAGTGCCTTTTCCCTGACAGGATAAAGGCACATTTAACTTTTAAAATGGGTGTTATTGCATCCACCCATGCAGGGGCAAATGCAACCCATATGCATCTATACATTATTCTGAACAAGCCCAGCTGGCATCTGGGCTGTATACAGGTTGCATTCGCCCCCGCATAGGTGAATGCGATAACACCCGTTTTAGAAATTAAATGTGCCTTTAACCCATTGGGGATAAGGTGCTTTAAAGCCAGTGCGCTAATCTACATGCATTTCTCCCTGTTGAAATTCATTTTTTTAGTTTTGGCCCAAATCTGTAATCTGTTAGGATTGTTTTAAATTCTGATGCTGTCATCTGGGGTATTAGCTACGCCTCTTTATTTGGTGCCACCTGCAAATTCGATAAGTATGCCTGCTTTTCCATCATCCAAGTCCTTGGTAAAGATGTTGAATAGCACTGGGCCCTGGACAGAACCCTGTGGCACCCCACTGGTAACTTCTCTCTAGGTTGAAAAGGAGTCATTGGTGGGCACTCTTTGGGCTCCGTCTGTCAACCAACATCTTCTCCCCATGTCAGGTTAGCTAGATTTTACTCTGATAGCTAGACTTAAGACTTGTACTCCATTTCCACGCATAGCAAACTCAAGGCAGCATACATGGCTGTTTCTTTTACCATTTTGTCATCACAACAGCACAATGATCAGGCTGGAAGACTGAAAAAGAGCAATGGTCTAAGACATCCAAGTCCCCACTGGCACTTGGTTATATCTTCCTTCAAATCTTTTGTCAAGCTTTGGAGGTGCTGATGAGAAAGTGTTTCTAAAAACATAATTCCTCATTCCCAATAGCTTTTTAAAAATTATTATTATTATTATTTAGTAGACCTTCCCCTATCTCATTAATAGTAATTCCAGTGTGGCCTTGGGAGGCTGAGGAATAGCTGAGAGCTCTTCATCAGTACACATGAAAGAATGTGTGTCTTTGTACATTTGCATCTTAAATTTCTTTATTATGAGGATATACAATAGGTGACTTTAAATGACCTTCTTATTTTCATCTGCTTTGGGAAAACAAAGAATAATCTTTACTCCAAAATTCAGTCTACACAATATCATTAAAGGAAAGTAAACGAATAACACATAGATTTAAATGTTTACTGGTTTGTGTCAGTGTTGGATAATACAATGAATAATTCATATCAAACTAGTAGAATGTAGCATTTACATAAAATAATACTTTGCAAATATATGGTAAGTACTAATTACTTGCCTTATTTGCCATGACTATGATATTAAATATTCATAAAAATGTGATTATTTCTTTGATTTGGCAGGCATTTAGATTTCTCTACAGCTTTTCACACTGCTAATTTTAATCCAGTAAATTATCTGGAAGAAAACAGTATGCAGCCTAAAAACTGTTCAAAATTCACTCCCAACATTGAGCCCATTATGGATGTAATGATCCATTACAGCCAAACTTCAAGAAGGTCTTGCAAGAAACTGAGAATTAAACAAAGAAATATGGATAGCATCATCATTATTTATCAGATATATTTATTAGCAGTTTTATTTTCTTTTGTACTCTTTTACAAACATCCAACCACAAATATTTACATCACCTAAACTTTCAGTAAATTTATATATAGATAAATAATTGACAGTATATCTACATGAATTTCCATAGCTTCATATTTGATACATTAATTTTGTCAGTTAATGAAAGAATCATACAGATTGTGACCCATGCAGTACATTGATACCTCTTCTGACTTTTGCACAGTGACAGTCTAACATTTTTCATGGTATATCATATGTTCTTGACCTTGAGTCAGGTGCCACATGATCTGGAGGTGAGATGAATGACATCAATTAGGAAACAGATTTGGGCTGAGAAGTTACTTCTGCATGAGATCCACAAGAACCCCCTCCACTAGAAATTCCTCTTCCATGATCATTCCTGAAGCTAGTCTTGTAAGTTCCTTTGTAGCACTGCAAGGTTGTTTTGGCCTGTTTGTCAGACTTCAAAAATTCAGTTTCAGAACCTTCAAGGAAGCCAACATTTTTCATCTAGGCCTGTCAAGAGACAGTATCCAAAGAATTCCACTCTTGAGGCTTCCCTAGATGTAGGGAGAGCAGAGCTAACCATTTTGACAAGGTCATGTGTGGTGGCTTTTTTAAAAGGGTGGGATATGATTATGGTAGACTGCCTTGGACTCTGGCCATTTCCCCCCCTACTTATTCCATATTGAACTACCAGGATGTATTGGTGGTTAGTTAGGTGGCTATACTTTTAAATGAATTAATTGGTTACAACAGAGTGGGCAGTGCAAATAGGTGACATAAGTAGAGAGTTATCAGTAAATATCTGGAAGTGCCATAAGGCTAAAGTGGGCTTCTGGGACATACCACCTAAGGGATTTGGGGTAGAGAATGGATACTCCTTTAGGGTCTGAATGAGTCACATGCTAATCTTGGGACTTGGGGACCTGGCACTTAGGAGTGTAGCTTTAACATTTAAAGATGTAGCCAGAGGACAGGAAAAGCTGATTGGCTATCTCTAACCTAGGACTAGATCAAGCCCAACCTTTTTAGCTAACTTTAGTAAGGCTTGATCTATTCAAGGTTCCATTTGTTTGTCTTTTTGGATGTACACAGTATTCTCAGCACTGTTCTCCAGCACTACATCTCAAATGAGTTGATTTCTTTTTATCCACTTTCTTCACTGTCCAGTTCTCACATCCATATATGGTGATAGGATTACAATGGTTTGGACGATTCTAACTTTCATACTCAGTTGTATATCTTCACTCTTTAGGAACTTGTCTAGTCCTTTCATGGCTGCCCTTCCCATTCCTAATCTTCTTATTTCTGACTATAGTCTCCGTTCTGAATAATGTTTGATCTAAGGTATGGAAAATCTTTATTGCAATTTCCTCAGTGTCTAGGTTGAATTTATGTAGATCTTCTGTGGTCATTATTTTTGTTTTCCTTATGTTCAACAACAGGCCTGCCTTTATACTTTCTTCCTTTACCTTACCATTAGTGAAATGAGTCACTGTCCCTCTCAGCTCAGGTTAGGGCTGAAACAGATGGACCTGAAGGGGCGGCTTGATGCCTCCCCTTTGAATGCTCGATTGGGACTGCAGCAACCACATACCATGCCCCCCAACCCAGCTTTTTGCCAGCACAAAAAGAAGCCATGCAGCTTTGCATCACTCCTGCGGGGTGCAGCTTATTAACATCATGCTGCTGGAGAACTGCAAAGCTCTGCGCCATGTGGTTGGTGAGTCAGTTGGTTTGTTGCCAGCATGGCATCTAAATGCCACACACTGATGCCGCCCCCCAAGCTGGCTCAAAGGGGTGATCTGTTTTGCCCCTTAGTTTCCTCCCAGCTAGCCAATTCCTTTCTTCCTTCTTCCTGATCTGCTTTTTTCTCACCCTATAAGAAAAAAATGTGTTTTTATCTTGTACTTATCTGGAGAGTAGAAAAGATTATCGGGCTAGAAAGGATTTCCATTTAGCAGGGAAGTACAAAGGACAGTGCAAAAACCTATTGATCCAACCGAATACACTGTTCTTAAATGCTAAACTTTAAGGAGTTGTACTGTGTTCATTGTAAGAGAGAAGGAAGGGGACACAGCTAGAATGAGTTGGCCATGAATGCTACTGATTTGGGTTTCATCTGCTATTGGTCAGCTGGACCTACTACTCCTGAGGGGCAACAGCCATCATTGGTTGGATTAGCCTTGTAGCATTCCAGATCAGATCAGGTCAGTCCAAAGTGATTCAGACTGACTTGATAATCACTTCCAACCTAATTAGAATAAAATTCCATAAGTGAAAGAAAATGCCAGAATGGAGAATGGGGAGGAGAAAGGACTGTTCCTGGGCTTTGTTTACACACACATACACATTCACACAGTATGTGCGTACAAGCATCACAGAAAAGAACAACTGCAGAAATAGCAGATATTTTCTTGTTGCTAAGCTCTTCAGTGCTGCAAGATCTAGCTCTGAACCTCAGTCTTTTTAGGCCCCCAAAGACATAGGGTTTCTACAAAGATGCATCCAATGCTCTGGGATTGTGCCATGACAAAAGTAATATTGTATATACTGGTGAGACTGAACACCCAAATACTTATGAAAGTACATGCTTTAAAAAAAATGGATTAAATATCTTGGAAAAAAGAAAGAAACAATCTGTAGAGTTACCTACCTGCAATTTGGTAGGGTTTAACTTCTAGGAATAAGCTATCATGTGTCCAAATTTCATGCACTTGTGTGAAACAACATCAACACCAACAAAGTTATAGTTGCTTTAGTTTCTCAATGCAACCCAGTGAACAGTGCAAAGATTCGGATTCCCAAATTTTGCTCCAATTCAGGATTTTGCATCCTAGTTGGTTTCATCCATATTGGACAACATCATAATTGTTGTGAACTAAATTGGGACCTCCTTCTTGTTATGGCTTTAAATTCTTATTTGTTAATTCAGTATCATGGTCCTGGTTTAGACAATCCTCTCCATGTGGTATCTTTATTTCAGGATATCATCACAGATGATAGGGAAGTGGTGGCTTAGTGGTTAAGATGTCAGTTTTGATGATCAGAAGGTCGGCAGTTTGAGGCCTGAGTGCTGCATGATGGCTTGAGCGCCTGTTACTAGTACCAGCTTTTGCTGACCTAGCAGTTCGAAAGCATGCAAATGCAAGTAGATAAATAGGTACCACTTCATTGGGAAGGTAACAGGGTTCGATGCAGTCATGCTGGCCACATGACCCCAGAGTCGTCTTTGACAACACTGGTTCTTTGTCTTAGTAATGGAGATGAGCACTACCCCCTACAGTTGGCTACAACTAGACATTCAGGTCAAGGGACTTCCCTTACCTTATAACCTAGCATCACAGATAATAGCTGTAATTGAAGTAGATATACTACTTTAAAAAACCTACCAAAAAAATCTATGGCATTTCCACTGTGACTTCAGTATTCAGCTGTGCATACTCACAGGTATATAGTGCAGAAAGTGTGCAAGTTTTGCAAATGAGATATTTCTGAGAATTCCAAACTATGCAAAAGATTGTTGGCAGTTATCCCACGAACCCTCCAGATGCCATTCAAGTGCTGAAAAGCCTTTCATTGTTTTACTTATCCTTGGATTAAAGAAGGCAAAACAACAGCAGCACCAACAGTAGCAGCAGCAACAGCACTAAAACATAAGGCACTTACAAATATATCTTTAGTTTCATCCACAGTTTTTCAGGGATCTGTTTCAATACTAGTGTAAATCCTAAAAATGTGAAATAGTGATAAGGCAGGGAGGGCCTTTAAGTCTGTGAAGAAAGCTGCCCTGTCACCATTCTATTAATGCAGTCAGTGACAGTAAAGATTTAAAGGCTAAAGGATATTTTTCAGAGGATGGTACTTCTAGGCAGATTTCCCCCTCAGATTCTCATTTTAAATATGAAGCAGCACTGTTTGGCAGAGGAAAAATAAGCACTACAGCTATATAGAACTCTACAGAACATGCTTACAGTTGTTTTTTAGTTTTGGAATGCTGACCTGCAGTAACAGCCCTACAAGACCCTTGCAGAGGAAAGTCAAAGCCTTAGTGTAGTTACAGGCTTAACATGAGTTTTGAACTCTTGAGAGGCGATATGTCCAACCAAATGCTATGGCATAAAAAGTGAAGCAAAATACAGCTTGTTGAGGTCAAGCCCAGATGTCTGGCAAGACTAGAACTTATGGAAACCCTCAATTCCTTTTCTTTAGAAAGCCATACATTTAAAAACAAGCTTTTCCCTTAAACTGAAAATAATTTGTCCTTCTTCATGTTCTCTGGTGGGTGTGACTGCAAGGACTGGGCAAAGAAAGCCTGTGTTGTGAACCCATAAGCTGTGTGTGGGAGGCCATATTCTCAGCATCAAAGAGAAGCCAAAGGAAAATGGCAAAGAGGAGGTCAAAACAGTTCACATGGCACACAAGCATCTGTGCATGCCATCTGACAGATCCAAAGGCAACTTCCGAGCTGTCTGTACAATATGTGGAGCTTACCAGAGATCTAGATGCTGCTGCTCATAATGCCATTTCCCATAAAGAAACTTGGTGGAATTGGCACTGTGCTCACACATAGATTGCGGTGCCAGAGGTAGGCTTTGTATGGGAAAAAATGTGGGGGAGGGGAGGAGAAAAGAAAAAGAAAGAAAGAAAGAAAGAAAGAAAAGGGGATAATGTAACCACAGAAATCACACAAGGCTTTAAAACCACTATTAAAGCAAAAACAAAACAAAACAAAACTAAACTAAACTAAACTAAAAAAAAAAAAAAAGCCCAACACCTTTGACAATACTTATTGCAAGTTGTCATCCCTGTCTCATCACTGCCTTGCAATCAGGCATTGCTAGAACATCCCTTTTCATTGTCAGGAAAGATCCATCAATAAGATCCTAATCACACTGCAAGCCCCCCCCCTTTATTCATATCTATACAGAAACATAAACATATATCATATAGCAATTACATATATTTCTTTAAATACATACAATCCACTATTCCCCTCCCCACTTATTTCATCATTTTTGGGTTTATTCTTAACTTTTAAGCTCAACTTTTCTATTCATTAACCCTTTTTAAATATTACTCTACAGCTCTATAACACTAAAATCCTCTTATATATCATACAACTAGAAATAAAACTTATCAACATTTGTGATTTATAACTTCTGCAGCTTTAAGATTTTTTTTACATACCACTACATTATTTCGTATTATTTAATATTCACATCTATAAGTCATTATTATCTTTCATCTGTTATACCTTGTATATTTATATTTATCTATTTATATTCTTAATACTTTATACCCTCCTGTACCATTTCTTGATTACAATAATCATATTATTTCTATTAGGTTGCTTTGAAAGGCCTATCTAAGTTGTGTGGGCAATTATTCCTGTGTTGCCCCATTTCTCTTTCCAGAAATGTATCATATTACTCCACTCTTCCTCATATTTCCTATTTCCTATTTATTTTATTAACATTGGCGGGTTACAGACTGCCGAAAAGCGGCGTTCAGCCGCCAGTGCCGGTTGCTGCATCTGGGAACCGCAGCAGCCAAACCGTGTGGTTCCCGGACGCAGCGAAGAAGAAGCACCAAAATGGCGCTTCTTCTTGCACCCTGGATGGGATGCCGCGAGGCACTACTTGCGCACTCACGGTGTCACATCCGGGGTGCAACGTATGGACGCTAGGGCGCCACCATTATTACACCCCCATCACGTGCTAGGGGTGAGGCCGGTATGGACACTAGGTCCTCGGCCAACCCCTAGCACGTGATGGGGGTGACGCAAAGGCTTGTTTGTAACGGGCCATTGTCAAGTTGTCCATTTTCTTAATATTATAGCATTTCAGTAACCATTTGTCTACTGATGGAACATTACTTTCTTTCAATTTTTAGGTGTAAACTAATCTTGCTGCTGAAATCAGATATAGCATGTTTTTGGTGTATTTCTTTTCAATTTCCCCTTCTACCATGTTCAGAAGGAAGAGTTCTGGTTTCAATTCAAATCTATTTGATTTTTTTATGTATTCCATTATATATTTCTATCCAAAATGTCTTCATTTTAGGACAAGTCCACCACATATGGTAGAAAGTCTCTTTAATCTCAAGAATAGATCCATTGGAGCTGGGATTTAAATTGATTTTACACTAATTTATTTCAGTGGATTTCATTTAAGCATGACTAACATCCCCAAAGATGATCGCTGTAATCTAATATCACCTTTTATTTAACATAACTTTATGTATACTTAGCTAAGTAGTGGTGGCACTAAGAAACCATATTAGTAAATTGCAAAGATGCACATGGGACACTGACAAGAGTGCCTGGTGTGTATTGGGACCATTGTGCAATGGGCTTCAAGCTACTGCTGGCTCTGCTATGCAGTAATGTAACAGCAGCCCTCTGTTGGATATGGATATTGAAAAACTGATCAATTCTAATTCCTGCATACATAAGGCCACTTAAGAAGACATAGCTTCCAATACATGATTCTGATTGATGGATTTTGGTACTAGAGCCCTGATCTATCCAAAATCCTTGTCAATTCTTGCTGGCAGGGTGGAAATAATAAGGGAACTGTTTGTTGGTTACTCCTACCCCACAGGACTTTTAAAATTCTAAAAACAAAGTTCTTTCCCTTTACAAAGCATGGGCTAAATCCTACTGCTAGTCCCAACTACAGGAGAAACACTGAAAATAGAGTATGTACATATACACTGACTGACCATGGAGTAATTAATTCAGTACACTTGGCCCTCCACATCTGTAGCTTTGACATGAGCAGATTTGATCATTCATAGGTTTGATTAATATGTTTTCTTTAGAAATCTCTAGGTTCCTCAGTGTGACTCTGAAAGACCTAAAGATTCCTAGAGCTTTATCACACTAGCAAGATCCCGCGGGCAAACAGGAGTTAAATGCGATTTAAATTAAATTCAAATGTAAACAAAACTTACAAATTCAGGGAGTTTATCACACCAAATTGCTTCCAAAATGAAATAACACGAAGTTAAACCTCAGTTAAAGTGGAGAAAGCCGGCAGTTTTTTACTTTTGGGATGTTCTGAAAGTAAAAAGCTGCCAGTTTTCTCTGCTTTAACGCTTTATTTCATGTTAACTTCGACACCGTGTGGGCATTTCTGGGTTTTCTTCATGTTAAATCGCGTTTAAATCACGTTTGCCCACAGGATCTCACTAGTGTGATAATCTCTCTAGAGAGAACACTCCTCTAGGCATTTGTAGGTCCTCTAGCACAATTTAATGGTCCAATTCTGGCAGATATTAACCACAGAATTGGCCTGGAGGACCTTGTGGTATTCTCTTGCATAAAAAAACAAGAGTGTTTTTTTCATTTGTGTTTTCCCACTTTCACAGGGGGTCCTGTGCACCTAACCCCAGCAAATGTGGAGGTTCTACTGTATTTCTATTTTACTTGGGAATAACCAACAGGATTCTGGCCATTGAGTGGAAACCCATTTTGAAAACCTTCACAAAAGATTTCTCAGTATGGAGGCTGAGAGGTTAGTGTCTAGTGCAGTGAGTCTCGCTGTCCTAATGTTGCAACCCTTTAATACAGTTCCTCATGTTCCGGTGACCCCCAACCATAATATTGGGGTGTCTCGGTTTCTAAGACAATAAAAAATACGTGTTTTCCAATGGTCTTCAGCGACCCCCGTGAAAGGATCATTTGACCCCCAAAGGGGTCGCGACCCACAGGTTGGGAACCACTGATCTAGTGGATCCACTTCCTCTTCATCCTATGTTCAGTATTGAAACCTAGAACACATACATGGCTTGGGCCCGAGTTACTTGAGGGACCGCATCTCCCCATATGATCCGCTCCGCACACTCAGAACATCTGGTAAGAATCTACTGGAAACACCATCTCCAAATATGTCTCCACATCCCAAAAGGCCTTTACAATAATGGCCCCGAGGATGTGGAATAGTCTTTCTGAAGAGCTCCGTCTCACGACCCTCTTGGAAACATTTAAAAAGAGACTTAAAACCACGCTCTTTCATCAAGCTTTTCCCCCCGAGGAGTGATGACCAATATGCCTGTCTGACAACGATATTCGGCCTTGCCCGTGGATGTCTGATTGTTGATGTTTTGATGTAATATTTTTTAGATTGTGTATGTATCGATTTTAGTAGCCTGTAACCCCGCTTCGATCCATTGGGAGAGGCAGGGAAACATAAATAAAATTTTATTTATTATTATTATTATATTGTGCTTTCCCTCTCCTATGAGGGCAGAGTTCTGAACCTGGAAAGAGGAGGACTGTGGGATGTCCTCAGAAGGGGATTTTGAGGTTGGATCCACCTCTCTGAGGCTGTCCTTCCATTTCATGAAAAGGAAGATCTGATCTATGTATGGCCTTATGGCCCTAGGTCTACACCCTTTGGAGTGTAGG